>NC_032023.1:3011446-3065494 GCF_001865875.1 Lupinus angustifolius | reverse complement strand
AACCATGACGTTCAAGGAGAGCTTTCCAAAGTGTTCCTCTTGACATGAAATCTCTTAGAAGTATGTGTGAGAGATTGAGAAAACAAGAAGAGAAATACTTTGAAATCTCTTAGAAGTGCTTAGAATGCAAAGTGAGAAAGTGGGGGACAAAATAGTGTTCTCCCTCTAGGCCAAGGGGTTGCTTTTATTGAGGAAGAAATCAGATTTTGGGGGGAGATCAAAGTGGTTCCCCAAAATCATGGTAGTCTAAGGAGTTCATGAGTAATTTAGGGGATTATGTAAGTGATTGTACTTTTGCTTATTCACCAAGAAAGTTTGACTCATGAATGGGTGATGTGACTAATATGATGAAACATCATGATTAAAACCATTCCCGAGTATTGTCGGTTAAAACTCGGTCGTAGATTAAAAATCACTCGATTTAGGGTTACGTTTAGAACGTCCAAACTCAGATTTTAGAGTGAAAAATATGTAGAGACGAGTTATGGAAAAACTTGGTGTCTATTTTGACTCGAAATAATATTTCAAATCCAATTGCGCAATCGGAATTCAATTTCGAGTTACGGAACTCTAAAATTACATTTGGGTCGAATTTAGGGTGAATTTGGGCCTGAAAGAGGGCTGAAGACTTTCCGTCCCAGAAATTATAAAAATTTACCATAAATTAGGAAATCAGAATACATGACTAAAACTCAACTGAGGTTTAGCCTAAATCAATACCGATTAATATATAAAATTAATCATTTGTCAATTAAATAATTAATAAAACACGCACATAAAATTATGGTGTTACATTTATTGTTATTATACTATAATTTATGCATTACTTTTTATGTTATTATACCATGATTTATGCATTATTTTTTTATGATTATTGTTATTATAAGTCATGTTTATTGTTATTATATCATGACTTATGCATCATTTTTTAGGGTTATTCTTATTATATATAAACAAATATATATTTATATATAATCTAGTATTTTTTTTAAAAGAATTAATTCTTTGAGTTATTCTAATAAACTGAATCAAGTTGCGCCGAACCGCTTGTGAACTTTAACTAGTCGAACTCGAGCTAAAAAAATCATATCGAACTTGAGTTATGTTTCAAGCTAAATAAATCTTTAACGAGTTGAACTCTAATTCGATTCGGTTCGGCTTGTTTTCATCCCTACTTATAAATATAGAGATAAACCCACTTAGAGTTTTATAGTGTTATTTGAATCTTAAATAAAATCGATTGTCCGTATATAAATATTACATTCCTAAGTAAAAATAAAAAATTATATAAGTTAGTTTGTTCAAAAATTATTTAATTAATTTTTTATTTAACCTTTACTTAGAGTAAGAATGTAAAAATGCATGTATTTTTTATTTCTCTTTTAACCAATGTTATGAGATTGTTTCAATCGCTAAAGGGACTTAAAATAGCTCTAATTTATAGTCTTAACTGAATGAAGGGTTTGACCACTTTAAGTATGACAAACTTTGGTCCGACTATGTTAAACCGCAATAACCTGGAAAGTAAACCGAACAATTCACGTAATTTAAAAAAAATAGAATGCTACTCTACTATTTTATTTCTTTCCGGTCCAAGAAAAGATAGAGAGATGTTAGTTCAATATATTGGACATAATTATTAATTATATAAAATTTTGTATTTTATATGTAATTATTTATTATAAATAATTATTAATTATATATAAAAGATTTGGCCTGGACAGTTTAACCGTCAAAACCAATTAAACCTAATACGAGATCTTTTCTAGTTTAATGTTCGGCTCAGATTTCATAACATTACTTTTAACTAGGATATTCTAAAGTTCATCCTCTCATCTTATAAACCGATATGTAAAAATATTTGGGTCTCTAATTTATATGAAACTTCCAAATCAAAATTGAACAAAATCTAAATATGTCAAATTTGGGTCTAGTTTGGCTCAATCAAAATTGATTGATCTTGAAAATCGACATGAGTTTGGTACGGCTTTAATTCAATTTTTGATTTGATTTTGCGAGTTGCTCTATTCAACTTGCCAACTCGAATTGGTTTATTTTACTTAGGGGTGACATGGGTCATGGTGGGTTGGGTAAGACTGGTCCCTTACTTGCCCTTAAATATTGGTTGAGTCAGTTTTTGAATCCAGACCCGACCTTAGACTTGATGTTAGCCCGACCTTAAATATCAATAGAGTCAACCTTTAAACTCAAACCCGACCCCATATCCAATTAAATATAATGCTTTCTCATTTTAGATAAAATATTCTCAATATTACTTATTATTATGCATATGTAATTTGACATATAAAATGATATTTGAAATAACTTCCCCCTCATCAACCATGAAAAGCAATTAATCAAGAATTACTAACATCTTAAGTGACAACAACTTATTTACATATTAAAAAAACTTGATTAAATATGAATACACAAAAAATGTTATTTAACACTCGACAATAGGCCACAACTCAAGCATGCTACGTGTAAAAACAAGGAACGTATATTAACATGCACTTGACAATATTACCCAACCATATATTTCGGACAAATTAAGGTAAAGAAAGAATAGACGAGAGAAAAAACAGTGCAACATATCAAATTTCATTTTTTCTTCTTCTTCATATCAAATTTCATTTTTTTTTTCTTCTTCCCCTTTTCATTGAGATCTAATAATCCTCTAACTAGAAGGAACCCATAATTGAATGGAATGGACACATCTTCTGTGATAAGTGAATCATCAACACATGGAGGAACAGAACGCAATGAAGAGAACAAAATGTTTGAATACTTTGGTTGGGTTTATCACATTGGTGTTAATTCCATTGGTCATGATTATTGTCACCTTCGATTCCTTTTCATTAGGGGCAAGTGTGTTGCTATGTATAAACGTGACCCACATGAACATCCTGGCATAGTATGTTTCTTAATTAACTTGCATCATCATTTTTCATTCATTCATTCATCTTAATCCTTTATTTCTATTTATAACTTAGCCTTAAATATTGTTAGGTTTTTTAAATATACTAATATAATATTTGTACTAACAATGCCTTAATCTAGTGGTATAAGACTTTGTTACATCCTCAGAAAAATTAAAAGGTCAAGAGTTCGATTCCTAAGAGGAACACTTTGTTAAAAAGGATTAGCGTCTAATTCATTAGTACAAAAAAATATAATATGTGTATCGTAAATAAATCATGTTTGATTCAACATAAATGCAACATGTTTAGTTCTAAGCTTTCAATATTGATTTTTTATTTTTCTTTTCATAATCTTTAGATATGTGTTATAATTTTCCCTTATGCAGAAACCCATAAGGCAAGGAGTCGTGGGCCCCACCTTAGTGGTGGAGGACCTAGGTTGTAGAAAGATTAACAATGCGGTAAGACATTCATATTTGGTGCTATTTTATGATCATGTGTTTCATTTATTTTTAAATTTATGGAAGCTAAGTATTTGTTTTTAATTTTATGGAAACTAAGTATTTGTTTTTAATTTTCTCTTCAGGATCTTCATGTAATACGCTTTTACAATCGTTTAGATGAGTCAAAAAAGGGAGAAGTAAGTTATATTTTCAAATTATTTCTTGTAATTAATATTTGTTATTATTATCAAATTTGACAATTAAACCCTCAAAGTTGCTCCTCTCTGTTCTAAATCCAAAATAAGAGCATAATATCAATATTGCATTCATAAGGATGTTATGATGGATAAACGATATGGTTAAATAATATATGATTATAAATAAATGCATTAGGATAATATGTTAAGTTATTATAGAAAGAATAATATGTTAAGTTTTTTAGTCTAAAATGCATAGGTACTCTGAGAATTTTATTTTATATTTTGTCCAATTATTTTAATTTATTGATTATATAAAAAATGAGTTTTTGACATATACATTTTGTTCCAGGTTGCGTGTGCTACAGCTGGGGAAGCCCAAAGATGGATAGAAGCATTTGATCATGCAAAGCAGCAGGTATGACAAAATTATTTAATGTATGAGGAAAAATTATATATGCATCGAAAAAGTATATGAATTTTTTATGTCATCATTTATCTTTATATTTAATTATTATTTACTCTTAAAAAATAATAAAAATGAAATGTGAATAATTTATTAAATATATACAAATATTTAAACTAACAGTCTATAGATTAAATGTGAAAGTATGATATATATTAGTGTAGGGGATACCTTGGTACCCAAATTTTCAAGGTTACCACTTAAAGTGCTGTTTGTTTAGGTAAACAACATAATTGAATGTTTGTTGGTCAATAAGCTTTTCAAAATAAACTTATAAGTCATCGAAATAAAAGAAATTATAGAAAGATTATAAATTGTTATCATAAACCTAAATAAACTTATTTTAATATGTAAAAGATGTATTTTGATTTTATTTGATTAGACTCCACCATTTATTTTTAACTTTAATATTTGAGCAAAGTTATGTCATTTAAAATCTTGTTTATTTTTATTAAGAGTGAATATTTATATTGGTCTTCAAAATTCTGCATGTATCAATTTGATTTATACAAAAAGTAAATAACTCAAAGTGGTATTTAAAGATGGTGAATGTGAAAAAAAATAATCATTCACAACGAAAATGTATTAAAAAATTTATACACAGTCGATACATCATACATTATTTATTTGCATTATATTTTTAAGAGTCAATAATGATCATAATAAAATTGATGATATATGATATAATGATAATATATATTTTTTACATTGTTAATCATAATTATTTTTCTCACCATAAAAAGTGTTTAAATGAAATAATTTGACTTATATTTAATATTTATTTATGAGTGTAAGTCACTTTGTATAAAATTTAGAAAAAGTTTCAGCTTAAAGCATCTTATATTATCTCTAAACGCAAACTTTTATTATGATGGATGAAGACATGAATATTTAAAATAATATGTTGAAAATGTTATTAATTTTTTTATATAAAATAATTGTGTGGATATTTTAGCAAATACGTAATAACCTCATTATTTTTAAAAATTGAACAAAATTCCATGCATGGGCATCGTAGTTTAATAAAAACAAAGCAGAATAGCGACAAAGCGCGCTGGTTCTGCAATGGTGGATGATTATAATGGTTAATTTCTTGGTCTCTGTGTTTTGGAGCTCCGAGGTGGCTTGTCGAGGAAGTTTTAATATGGTGCAGGTTGCTTGTATCACTGTGATTCAATGTCACACCACAATTATCGTTTGATGCGGTTGTGGCGGTCACCGCAACCCGAATATTGTGATTCTACACGTGATGCGGTCTGCAATTTGAATCAGTTTAAACCGGGAGATTATGACCTTTGTCCTCTCCCTTTGGCTTTCCCTTCTCATCTTGGCATTCCTTGAACCAAAAACAAAAAAGAAATAATTTAGAAAGAACTCATGGTTATACAGTTATGTGATGACCTTATTGAAATAAACTAAAAAGAGCGCACAAAAAAGTAATAAGAGTTATTTTCATAAACTTAGTTGGCTAGCTTAAAGAATTTGGATCTCCATATTTACCATAATTATGCTGATTTGAATTTCATCAATGTATGTTCTTTGCAGGCTGAGTATGAACTGACAAGTGGAGGAAGTGCCAGAGACAAACTAAACAAGGCTGGCGAGTATGCTTTTATTTCTCCATTTCACATAATTAGTTGAATGATCTTGATCGGTAAATGATTAACGATGGTCGCTTTCGATCATCTTTGAGTTGCGATTGTCTTTCCTTTTCTTCGTATATTTTCCGTAATCATGAATAAGTCATCTCTAAGGAATATGCATAACAGTTAGATATTACTGCACGTGTTTTGATGGGTTAAGCTTAATGAAAGATGTGCATTATTGTTGAGATCATTGTTAGGTGGTCTACCTTAGAGGTGTTACTTTTGTTAGAGGACTTATTTATAAACTGACATGCCATTTCTCTTCATGTTGTGGAAGGATCAATCTCGAAGGACATCGACCGAGAATGAGGCGTTATGCCTCTGGGTTGAAGAAGTTTATCAGAATTGGCCAAGGTAAAATGACAAGCATTGCTTGATTCATAATACTCTACATGGGGTGCTTTTTGAGGTCTTATATGCTTAATTGATTTGTAACTTGTACCTATATTCTACTATGTATTATCAGAGTATGATGGTGTGTGTATTATGTTTCCTATTTCAGTAGAGGACTTAAATTTGCACTATTGATATGCACCAGAAACGTGTAGAGAAATAGTTATGCAAGTGTGATCCATAATTAATATTGGTTGCATTTTTGCAAGGAATCCCAAGCTTCTATTAGAATTTCTATGCTTGTTGATGAGATTGTTGTGTCATTAATGTTCATCCTTATATGTCTCTCTTAGTCTCTTTATATATTGATTAACATTATTCTTGCTCTTTCATTTTAAAGGCCCAGAGACACTTTTACGGCAATCATCCAAGTTTTGCAGTACAGATGGGTTTGAAGTGGAAAGTGGAGATGCATTTGATCCACATCAGTGGAAATGTGTTCGTACCATGGCTGGTAATTTTCTTCTGCCACACTATTTTGCAGCCTTTTGCAAGCCGATATGTTACTGATTCTATACATTTTTCCCCTAATAATTGTTAAAAATAAAGTATGCCCATTTTAGTCAAGTCTATGCAGAAATTGTAGTTGTTTTTTGTTGAATAAGTTTGTTTTGTAGAAAAAAGTAGAAGTATAAGTAGAGGAAGGTTAGAAATCCTCCAAAAATAGAAAGAAAATAAACCATAAACCATAAACCATAAACAAGGAGGGGGAAATGAAAAAAATAATTGAACAAGAAAACTTTTTATGTCACTTCATTATTCATGAGTGAAATACTTGTACTTTATACATAGAATTATTATGTGACGCGAGAAGTTATCCAAATTAACTGTTCAAATAATACTGCCCGGGACAAATAAACCAAGTATGTTTCAAGGCTTCCCAATCTCTGCAAGTCAAAGATAAAAGCACACTTGGAGTAACCATGAGCACAATACAAGTGTTACTCACCAACCACACATACCAAAGTGGCACAGAAACAACAACTAGGCACTACCCCACCATATGAAAATGCGTTACAGATTGTTTGCACTCTTTGATAAATCTTGGATTAGCCCTATGCTGCTATGCTTTTTCCTCCTTCGAGGTTTTGGTTCTTGGAAAAATGCTGATATTTTGTGGCAGTGTGCAATCTTTGCTAGTATTTGATGTATATGGCTAGAAAGGAATATTAGAATTTTTAGAGATTCATTCTCCTCTTCAGAATTTGTTTGGGAAAGGGTAACTTTTTTGGCATTCCTCTGGTGCTCTGCCAATGGATATTTTTGTGGGGTTTCCATGGTAGACTTGCAAAGGGATCGGCACGCCTTGTTGCATTGCTCTTCCTCCTGGAATAGTTGTTCCGCTTTCTTTTTGTTCTTTGTGAGGGTTTCTTATTCTCTTCTCTTGCATTACTCAATTCTCTTGCTTATGGTTGGAATTTTAAATCTTTGGTTAAGCTAGATCATGTCCTTTGATGATATGGATTTCATGTTAGGGGATCCATTTACCAAGTTTACATGCTTAAGTTTACATTTCCCTCTTATGTTTGGACTGGGAGGATTTCTTATTTGTTTATTTAGAGTTTTTGGAAGAATTTTGTGAAGAGGTTCTTATGTGCACTTTTTTGGTATGTTTGAGTTGCAAGAACTCAATCTTTTTTAGAAGTAAAGTTTAGTTATTAATTTTCTATTGGAATGTCTTTTTAATGTTATTCTCATAGTTTGTATAGAGAACTATGACTTATGCATATTCAGCAAGATTGGTAGGTCATGTTTTTGCAAGTTTAAACTAATACTCTTTCTGTCCACGTAGAGGATTGTTCTTCCTCCATTTCTTGTTTGCTTCTCTATAATAGAATCTTGAGTAAATAGTTGGGGTGGAAATCTTTTTACATTCTTAACTTTTTAAGATTTAACATATAATATCATCTTCTACATTTGCATTGAGATCATTTGGCAATTAAGAGTTTTCTAATAATATCATCTTCTACTTTTGATGATATGGATTTCATGTTGGAGGATCCATTTGCATCTCCTATATATTATTTCCCTAATAACCTCATAGAGGTTTTCTTGTACCAGGAAAAAGAAAAAGAAAAAAAATTAAAAGAAATACTTCAAGAGAATAAAATCATTACTTGTATCTTTTTAGGATAAGGTAATCTACATGTTTTCACTTCTGTGCATGGTGTGTTTGACTATTGACTTTTGTGCATGATCTGTTTGTTAGACTATTGTGGACTTACGATGATACTTGTTCTTATATTTTTCTTCTTCTTGTAATTCATGTTTTAATTGGACATGATTGAAAAGTTTCTAGTTGGATTTTTTCTTACCCTCCTATCTTTCTTTGTTTGTGGTTTCAGGAATTAGAGTTTTTGAGGATGTTTCTAATCGTAAGGTATGTGTGTATACAACCTTTTGAGGCTCATGGGAGCAACAGATTATAACCATATATCTTGAGAACTAATTGGCTTTGCATTCATTTATGTTATTCTTACAAAATTTGTAAAACTACATTTGGCTTTTCCTGATTCATTTATTGCTAATAAAATTTATAAAAAAATCTGAAAATACTCGCTCCGCTTGTGGGGTAGGATTGCATGCATCTATTCCTCAGACTCCACTTGGTGAAAGCCTCGTGCACCCGAGTCGCCCTTGTAATGTTATAAAGATCAGCAGTTTTCATGTAAAGCCTGAGAACTTTTAAGTTTTTTAACTGAGCCTAGTAGGATAAAGCCTTGGTTGTTGGTTGTTGTTGTAGGTGATGTTCTTTCGGTTCATTTATTTCTTTCGGTGCATCTGTGTAAACACAAATGCTGATTAATTTTAAGGATATTGTATATTGGTAATTATCTGGAGTGATATAAGAAATGAGAAATGGTGAATTTTAGATATAAGTATACTGCTAAATTAACTTAAAGGAATTGGTTTTCACCAAGGAATTAAACCATATGTGCAGCTTTTCTCCCAGAATTGGTCATTTATGCTTTAACTTTCAAGTGTTAGTTGATATGTGAAAACTCTTCGATTCTCTATTCTTAATGAATCCATTACTAATTCATTCATGAACAGAAGTTTTATTTGTTTACTTAATTTGATATGCAATTTGTCTTGACTCAAATGCTAGAACTTCAATTATCAATTTGAAAACAATATTTTGATTGTGTCTTTGTTGTTTCACTCCTTTGATTGTCAATATTCATTGAATAGAACATGACTATGTAAACATTAATTATGATAAAATATTATATGTGAAAGTTGATTTGGAAAAACTGATAAGCATATAATCTCTATCTTTCCAATCAAAGTTTTTTTGTGTCTGTCTCTTTTTACCCTACTCACTGCAAAATTATGTTTGAAGAAGCAGGTCCGTTAATTTCTATTATGATAAACAATAAATTGTGTTCTATTCTTCCTATTATGATTTCACTTGTGATTGGATTTTTAAATTGTGGTCTGTATTCATAGTTGCACATGTATTATCACAAAGTGTACTTGTAGTTTGGTTTTATATCTATATGGAAAGACCCTTGTGTGTATTATTGTCTTTTATATGGAAAATGAAGAATGAAATGAATTTTACTTTTTCATGATATAAATAAGAAAGTGTTCTCATAGAAGGGCTTGAATGTATAACTCAAAAACCTTTACATTCATGATAATGAATCATCTGGTCTTCATTTCATTGCATTAAGTAGAATGAGTGCTTTAATTTATTATGATAAGATAGATAGTTATATCTTATGCTTTTATATTCCATTTTATATGCTTTGTAGAATGGTAAGGGTGTCCTTGCAAAGTCAGTTGGTGTTATTGATGCAACTGCGGATAGTGTTTTCGAAGTTTTCTTAAACACTGAACAGCAGAAAAGATATGAGTAAGTTTCCCACTAAAAGTACTGGAGAGTCTTGACAAATCATTTGATAGAATATTGGTAAATTGGTCTTTCTTATAATTAACTTTGCAGGTGGGATATGTTGATGGGTGATTTGGAGTTGGTCGAGTCTTATGATGGACATTACGATGTTGTTTATGGGACTTATGATCCTAAGTATCTAACCCGGTAATCATTTAATGTTGACTTTACAATAGAAATATCATTTGAATAACCGATTTAGGCAACTTTCATGATATTGATAGTTTACGTATAAAATATGTGTACTTTGCTAAAAACTATTGGGTTTCATGAGAAGTTGTCTGAACCGGTTTCTCAAATTACGTTTTCGTTTTCAAAACTAAACACTCTTTCAACTACTTTTTTTAATAGCATGCTTTGTTCTGAAAAACTTCTTTGATGGTAATCTTGGTAAAATACCTCAGTAATCTTATTTTTGCATGTAAAGAGTGCATTGTTATAATTGATAGACTTTCAAACTGGCAACATTGACTATTTATTTTAACCTCAATTTTGTAGAATTCTTCATATCAGAGATGTGCTACTGTATGAATTGTATTTTATTTTTTATTGTCTCTATCCTTGGCATAGTTATTTGTGATAAACTTAAGTTTCCAAGCAGCTATAAAATTTTCATTTTTCTGCATTTTCTTCTATTGCCTTAAGAATTTCTATATGCCTAAATAAATAGAAAGCACATTTGACGAAAAGTTATTTGCACTTAATCTATACTTTACACTTAACAATGTCTATTCCTAAATTGTATTGTTCAAATCTATCCAGGTGGCATTCAAAAAGGGATTTTGTCTTCTCTAGGCAATGGTTTCGTGGACAAGATGGAACATACAGTAAGAATAAGATTTTCTTACACCTTTGATTATATTTTATTTTTTGTCGAATTTCCAATTAACTAAAACTTTTAAATAATATTTATCGAACTTAAATCAGTCCAGCAATGAAGTTTATGAGTTTATCTAATTATGCATAGCATCCATGTTGCTTAGTTTTATGCAAACACATTATTGGTTCTTTAGTAGAGCAGTTTGCTATTACTATGGTAGTTGTTGTTGTAGCCTTGGTTTGCATAGATCATCAGAAGTGATTATTGGATTAGTTTTTTGGTTTAATGGAAATTATTCTGTATTTTGATTTACTTGGCTGGTATATTCTGACATTACTAATTTGTTTAATTGATGCAGCTATCTTGCAATTTCCAGCTATTCATAAGAAAAAGCCTCCACGATCAGGATATCGACGAACAAAGATTAATCGTAAGATATATTATTCATATTAGTAATTCAGCTTCCTTCATTGTTGCCAATTTCCAACAACAAATATAGCCTTTTAGTGAAGACCTTCACAAAAATCGATCATTTAAAGAGAAGAATTAGGTTCCTAACAAATTTGTGAGCTACTGTGATAGTGAGTACATATTGATGATATTCGGGCAACAAATATTGACTCACAGACTATCACTCTTCTTAGAATAGTATTAGTGTATTACCATGCAGCCTTGCCCATCATCAATAACATGTTTCTGTGCGCTTTACTGAGATAAGTTCAATGCTATCTCACATGACTTAGGAGTTGTAGGTAACCAATGAAAGCTAATCCATCACATAAAGAGTACAATGCTTACTGAGATAAGTTCATTTCCTGTAATGCTTTCTTGTAGATTTTCAAATTAGTTATAGTAAACAATTTTAGCCCTTATACTTCTAAGTTATAAAAAAGTGATTTCCCCCTTTCACACTCATTTCATGGTGAGGTATTGCTGAAGAAAAACCACAAAATCTGATCCAATTTTCTGTAGTCGATTATTTAACATGTTCTTTAATCGTATTCCGAAACAAGAAAAGAAATCATTGGTTTATCAAATTATATATTAAGATATTAAAACAGTTCAACAAAAGATAGAAACAAATTCACTATTTGTTCTGCATCAAGCAATAAATGGAGAAACTCCCGATATAGCAATAAAAGCAAGACGTGTAGACGGATCGACTCATAAAGTTCGCATTACAAAACTTTATATAAATAAAGAAGTAGACAGATAAATTGACATGATTACTGCCTTGAAGTTTGTGGTGTGCTTGCTGATTTGGTTTGACTACTTATCCTCATATGTTTTGTGTTTTGGCTGCAGCATCTACATGGGAGATTAGAAATTTAAACACACCAATGGGATCAAATAGACCAAGATGCTTAGTGACCCATACATTAGAGATACACTCTGCATCGTGGTGTCGATGGAAGAATAATCAGACATCAAAATTTGAAAATAGCATCCCATATGCATTATTGTGCCAAGTAGCAGGTTAAATTAATTAACTTTTCTTTTCATCTAGTACCTATCTGAATTGTTTAGAATCATTTGCAATTCTAAGTTCTGTCTATCAAAAGTATATATGGTTTAAAATACGCACATCTACCCTTTAGTTTGGCCACATAGTTCTAATGTAGAAATCATTTTGTTGTACATTTAATTTAAGATATTCACAATTAAAAGAGAAATTATTTTGACCTAAAATTATTCAATTTGCTTCTTTTGTTTTGTTAATTTAAGGTGTCTTTTAGAAAATAAGGAAAAGGGGGGAAAGTAAGGAGAATGGAGGAAGCACTTCCAATTTTATTTATTTAGAGAAAGATAATCATAGAGATATATATTGACTTTCATTTTAGGGATAGCTCTGATTAACACTTAAGCATTGCACTTTAAACATTTAAGCTTACAACCCTAGAGGTAGAATATGAATTTTGAAACAGTTCAAACAGGAATTAACTCAAGTTAATTATTAATTATCACATGTTTGTATGAAAAAGTCTAAAAGTCTAGAGAGTGAGCCTCAGTGCAACGGTAAAGCTGTTTGCCTTATATCTTTTACTCTAAGAAATTCTTCATTCTAATACAGTTGATACAAAAAAGGTTTAGGATGTATTTTGATCCTTCAAGCTGTAAGTAGATTAACCAATTGCTTCTACTTGGTGTATAGTTCACAATTTTTCTAGAGGACTTTTCTGACAAATATGAAGAATGATTTGTCTAGCTTTGCATCATTGATATTTTTTTATTTTTCAGTGATTATTTTCTTTTTCATTATGGAGGATCTCTTATCCTCCATTGACATTTTTATCTCTCTCAATGAACTTCTTCTTTTATACTAAACAAATAGAAATTGAAAATTCAATGAGTTATTGTACTCAGAATCATCTTAAAACTCATTTGTCATACCTAGGCATGAGGTGGGTGTGTTAAGTATAAAGTACCACATAGGATGAGAATATGAGCAACAACCATTTATAATGACTTAGGCAATCCTCCTATGAGATAGCTTTCGGGATGGAGTTAGAACCAATTATTCTAGCATGATACCAGAGCCTACCCGATGTATAAAGTCCCACGTCGGATGAGAATATGAGCCAAAACCATTTATAATGACTTGGACAAAACCTCCCCTTATGAACTAGATTTTGAGGTGGAGATGAAGTTAAGCCCATCTATTCTAACAAACTCCTTTCCATTTCAATACATGTACTAATTCTTTTCCATTTCAATACTTTTACTAATTCTTTTCCATTTCAATACTTCCCAAGTACTTTTAGTGTCAGTGTATGTGGCATGTGACCTATACTCTCATATTGAACAGTGGCATTTAATAATTGTTTTTAAGTAATGATAGGTCTGAAGGAATATATTGGAGCCAATCCAGCAGTCCATCAATTGCAACAATATGCCACCACCGATGTTCATTCCAAAATCTCTGAAGCTTCTATGACCAGTGCTGAATATGGAAAAGCTGAAGTGCAGGATGAGTTTTATGATGCAATTGCAGCAGAGTCGTCAACATCAGATGAAGAAAGTGATGAGGAACTGGATCAACAGGTTTCCTTGAATATTCTGATCAACAATAAGAGAGTGTAATTAGAAATGGATGTTATATTTGTCTTGCTGGTTTAAAACAAAGAAAGTGTAGGTTTTATGTTAAGTTCTTTATCTAATGAATTCTCCAATTTTCAGGAGCATAAAGTTACACTAAAGAATATTTCAGGGGCCATCACAACCTTAGATTTGAAGAAAACTGCAGGTCAGCATTTCCTTTGTTTCTTGTTATTTTCAAGGGGAAATGGGCCTAACGGCATTTTAACTTTCTCTATGTATTTATGTTTGTTTTGACTATCCAATTCTCAATGCCTATCGTCTACATAATTCTAACCTCAAAACAGTACTTGAAATGTTGAATTCTATATCTAATTCCAGCAAAACCGAGAGTTAAATAATAGTTGAATGCTACTATATCAGATTCCTTAGAAGTGAGAGTCAGAGACCTCTGAAACTGAGCATATACTTCGGAGAATAGGGACAAAGCTAACAGAGGAAGGTTGACCTACCATAATAACAGCTATGACATGTACTATCAATATCAAAATTGTGGGCTAAGATTAAAATGCCCTGAGATTACCATTTTTTGTCATGGAGCGGTATTCCCACTCTATGAATGTGAAACTAATCCCATTCACGATGCTAAGGTTCAGGTTACCCTTCCCAGCAATGTCTTTCCTCAAACTTGAGCCCCTGATGTTGAAAAGGTCCACTAACCACTTAACTCAATGCTGCTTAGTACTTGAGTTTCAGCCTATTGGTTAGGGACAAAGGGTAACATATCGTAATAATGAATAGAAATGATGATTAAATATTGTAGGATTTATTTGGTCTGTCAGGATTTGATGGGCTGAACATCCCCGACTACCAGTCAATGGCACGGTAATGGGCGCACTGCTTCAAGCTAGATAAAAAGGGCAGCCCATTGGACGAGGCACCCACCTAATATGGTATGGGGAGAGTAGATGTGACAGTTTTACTCTCACAAGCAAAGAGGTTTTTCCAATATTTGAACCTATATCCACTAGGTCACAAAGCAAGCATCCTTACTGTTGCTCCTCAAACTACTTGCAGATCCGAAAACTTTAACCAAAAACAGTTGTAACCTTGCCAACAGTTATAGTTTTTGGCGTAGTGATAAACATTGTACCCAACAATTATAACTTAAGTCTTTAAGTAATATCAATAACGAGAGAGGTTTAAGTGTTTATAGATTAACTTATAATATTCATTAAAAAAACAATACATTTCAATATATGTGGTTTTAATACAATACATTGTGCATATTATGTATACATGTGTATGAGTAGTATTAATTAAAAATGAATCATGTATTATATCATTTTTAATCAACAAGTTAAAGATACATGCAGGTTCTTCATTTTTCAATTTTCTTTCTTTTAATTCAAAGTTTCAATCTAAAATACTTGGTCACTCTGCCTGCAGCTCCAGATAAAAGCAAAGAATTAGATCCTGATGTAACTCCTGTCACAATTGATGCAAGTGGCTTGCATGGTTCCTTGAACAAAGGAAAGGATGACAGTGACACAAACTGTTGGACTTCTCCTAGTGGTAAAGGGTTTATGGTTAGAGGAAAGAACTATCTGAAAGATAATTCTAAGGTGAGTTGACCATTTATGTACATTGGTTATATGCTGACATATGGAAGGGGCATGATTCGGGGGGAGGGGGTGGCCTCGCTGGACAAAATAAAAAGGATCTGAAGATCTATTCCATATTCTGATCACTTAGTGCATCTAATTGTAATGACATTTGTAACTGGCATGATTAAGCATAGAGGAAAAGAACAGAAAACTCATTGTCACGTTTCTTGGCATTTAAATTGTGGATTTAGTAGTCCATGTGTTTCAATCTTATTTTTGTCCTCCCAAGGAAGGAACATAAGAACATTAGGATATTTGAAGAATATTGGTTAGACCTTTGTACACTATTCTTTTGTTCTGGCTGAATGTCATGGACATGACATTCTCATGCAGATAGTTGGAGGAGATCCTCTTTTCAAGCTCATTGCAGTTGATTGGTTAAAAGTCAACAAACCTGTAGATAAAATTGCACTACACCATAAAAGTCTGGTTCAGGTAAAATTGACATTATAAAATTTTATATCTTTAATATTTACATAGACTGTTACAAGTAGGGATGAACACTTTTTGTCTGAACCATTAATTATTTAAAGCTGTTACTCAAGTTCTTCTCTAGCACAAAATTTGACCCTTTTGAAATTGCATAAATGCTATATCAATGTCTGATATGGACCTATATTTAATTATTATTCCAACGGAGCCTTAATATGTCACCTTTAAGATTGTCATTGTATTTTGACAATGAGTTCAACAGTTTAGTTTGGAACACTCTTTTTTTCTCAATTATGCATAATGTTATGGTTGTGTTGTGCCTTACATATTGTACATATCATTCCAATGTATGATTGCCACATGTCTGTTCTAGATCATCTATTTTTCTTAGTCATGCCTCTTCTGCAAATTTTGTAAAATAGTGTTCTAGCCTTTTATGATTTTAATCTTGTGTTTGCTGTAGTCTTAAAACTTGTGATTGACATTATGCATATATTTTACCTTGATATTTGAAAATATTAAGCTGGAGAAAGTGAGATTCTCAATATTTGTATTTGAAATTATTACACTGTCATTCTTCCCTTCTGAATTTCAGTCTGAAGCAGGGAAAAAGCTTCCATTTATCCTTGTATTTAACCTCCAGGTATGTATGTGATTGTTTTGCTTTCACATTTCTTATTTGACTACAAAATGAAGTTTAAGAAGCATTTTAGTATTAAAATAATCATTCTTGGGTCCTTGATTATCAAGTGGCTCTTTAAAATAGAATCAACACATAGTTACAGGATTCTCTTAATGATCCTGCAAACTATGTATCAATCAATTCTTGCATATTGAGTACCAATTAATGGTACTTCACAATGTAAAGAAAGTCTTCAATATTATTGGAAAATGTGACAAACCCCGTACTACATTAGTTTATCAATGTAGATGTTTACCTTGTCAATCTCAGGTTCCAGCTAAGCCGAACTACAGTTTGGTTCATTATTTTGCATCCGACAGACCTATAAATAAAGATTCTCTGTTGGCTAAATTTTTGGATGGAAATAATGCATTTCGGGACTCAAGATTCAAACTAATTCCAAGTATAATTGAGGTGTGTGATTCTTAATAAAGTTTTTTATGCCCTTTCTATGCCTGATAGCATTTAACTGCTAATATTTCTCAATCGAGACAGGGATATTGGATGGTCAAGCGAGCTGTTGGAACGAAAGCATGCATGATGGGGAAAGCGGTGACTTGTAATTACTTCAGACAAGATAACTTTTTGGAGGTAAAGCTACAATATCAAGCAATGAAGTAAACAACTAGTTTATGCTGGTTCTGACATATTATGGAATAGATTTTGAAGTTTCTGCCTTTACGCATCGCATTTTCTGTTCTATGGTATTACACATAGTATTGTATTTTTATGTGCTATGCTTAAGTCCATATTTTTCTCATAAGACTCTCATTATATTAATCCATATTAATCTTGGTCTACAAAAAATTGCAGTATTACTCTTCCTAAGATCAAACTTCCATTAAGTTTGCACATAATTATAGATATGGGGTCCTGTATCCTATCTATGCTCTTTAGGAAACCAACTCCAAATGTGAATATTGGTGTTACTATAAATTTGGTACACTATATTCTCAGCTTGGATTTTGTTTATTGTTTTGTGTAACGAATTTGTTAGGTTAGCTTTGTAAATGTCAAGGCCCATTTTGCATCAACTAATGGCTCTTTGCTTGTTGAACCTTAACATTCATTATGCATTTAGTTTAATTTGGAGATTGCCATCTCTCCTCAAAGTTTAGGCTTTTAGGTGAAGGGCATGGACTCGTTGGACTTAAAGCATGGATGACCATCTTTGCGTATGCTGAAACTCGACTTTTATTTAGAATAATAGAATGGCAAGGATTGAGCTGCAGACCACTTGGTCATAAAAGCTTTAATATCATTTCAATCACCAACTCTACAAAAACTTAAGATTGTTAGGTGAAGAACATGAATGTTTTATTATCTAACACCATTCATAAAAGATTCCTGATTTAACACTATTGTGGAAATTGTGTGCTATAGTGCAATTTGGTCATGTAATTGAACTTCAGTGTTACTTTAACTTTTCTTCCGCTGTTATAACTTTTCTTGTAAGTTACACTTTGATATCAAATTGTCTGTATTATGCAGATAGATGTTGATATTGGATCATCCTCTGTAGCTAGGAGTGTCGTTGGCCTTGTTCTGGGATATGTCACGAGCTTAGTCGTTGACCTTGCAATTTTGATAGAGGTTTGTACCTTTCTGGTCATAATATTTATGAAATATTTTATCCGGGTATGACATCATCTTTTCTGTTCCGTTCATATGGACTAGAGGTTTGTTAGGAATAAGGAGTCTGGTTTTCTGGAATCTGCAGTTAAGCAATTCTTTGGTGCATTTGATTTGGTTGGAGAGGGATGCTTCTTTTTCTCAAGGGTGTCTCTTCACCAGGACATTGATTATGCGATAATTTTCTTTATAAATAGCAAAGTTACCAAAAAGTTGTTCAAACTTGTCAACGACTTTATTATTTATAAAAGGCAAACAGAAAAGTTGTCGAGAAACTATTCACAATAGTTGTTCATATAACATTGTTCATCGAATTCTTGCATAAAGCATGTCCACATGATTCGCATCTAATTGAATGTGGCCAAAATGATGAAACCATCTCCTGTTGGATTCATTCATCAACCTTGCATCTCACATATTCCATATATTTACGAATGCGATATTTGCAGGCAAAAGAAGAGGAAGAGTTGCCTGAGTACATTCTCGGAACTGTCCGATTAAACCGCGTAAGACTTGAATCTGCTGTACAGTTGGAGGATTAATGAGTTCTTCCAGAACCAGAAGTATCAAATAATCTGGTTCTACTATGTTATTTGTCCAACTAGAGGTGACATTTAGACAATACCAGCACTTACATTTTTGCATAAACTAGATCTATTATACCTTGAAATATGGTATATTTTGATACTCACCCTTACAAATATTAACATACAGGGTCTTTAGGAAGTTTCCAACCAAAAGAAAAATTTCCTTCTATATCCAAATGTGCCATATATATTTTATTTTCTCTTCTCCAATGGGGTCTTCTAGTTATCCAAGTTTGATTTGTTAAGATTTTTTCTCTTTGGTCTTACTAGCTTTACTATATATTCTTTGGGTGTGAGACTTATTATTTGATTGCCCCACCCTAAAAGTGCTTCTTGTACATTCAAATGCCAACATTGTATAAACCTCTCAATTTCTGAGTTGGAGCTTAGTTACCATTTTTTTAATCAAGGGAAAAAAAATGTATGCAATAACGGTATTAAAGTTTTATACATTTTCAATGCATTATCTTTCATTTATATTTTATTATTATTGACTCTTCAAAAAAAAATTAATACAAATAAATAGTGAATGATATATTGACTGTATATAAATCTTGTTACTAATATTATACAAATATTACACTATTTAATTAATCATCCCTTACAAGTTTGGAAGTAAGTGCTTTACTTGAATAAACAACAAATGTGTTGGTAAGTATAAGGTTAGTTTCACTAATTAAAATGAATCATTAATAATATGTATCCCTAATCTTTTTTTATAAGGAATTAATCTCTTTTAGGGTTTATGCTTGTTCCTCCTAACAAGTGCCGTTCACAGGAATTGAACATTTAAAATTTTGGTAATCCTTAGGATGTAACGGAATATTACACTACTAAAAAATCATAATTGCCAACTAGTTTAAAATTTCTAAAATTTATTTTAATTAAAATAGGAAATGGGCTATAAAGTTAAAGGGTAAACTATTGCATTCTATTTCAGGCATCTACCTTATATCTCATATGTTGACCTATCCATGAACAATTTTGTTAGTGAAATTCCATTAGATATTTATCAAGCTACTCACCTTGAGTATTTCAATGCCTCTTATAATCCGCAATTACGAGGTATCATCCCTCCACAAATATGGTTTGTGTCCTTACTTCAAAACTTTTCAGCATCTTAGTCCTGCAAATCAGTTTCAATTGTTGATCTAGATATGAATTACTTATTGGGAACTATCCCAAAAAGTGTTTCCAATTGCCAAGCTCTTGAGATAATGAAATTATCTAAGATAATCTTACAGGTCATATACCTATGGATCTTGCTAGTATCCATGTTCTTGGTGCACTAGACCTATCGAATAATAAGTTGAATGGATCCATACCTGCAAAGTTTGGTAGTTCTTCAAGTTTACAACTTCTTAATGTGTTTTTCAACCACATCTCTGGTTCAATACCCACAGGAAAGTCATTCAAATTAATGGATAGCAGTGCCTTTGTTGGAAATTCAGAGCTATGTGGCGCACCCCTTCGACAATGTCCTGATTCGGATGGAACATTCGAAAACAAAGGCACGTGGAGGCTTACATGCATCGTGCTACTCTCCGTCGGGTTGCTAATAATCCTTCTAGGATTAGCTTTTGGAATTGTTTATTTCAGAAGGGAAGTTAAAACTCAATGGAAGATGGTCTGATTTGCAGGACTACCTCAATTCACAGCAAATGATGTTTTGACAAGCTTTAGTGCCAATAAAACAACTGAAGTTCCATCACCATCACCATTTGTCTCAAAAACAACTCTGCCTACAGGAATAACAGTTTTAGTTAAGAAGATTGAATGTGAAGAAAGGAGCATTAATGTCGTATCGGAATTCGTGATGCAACTAGGAAATGCAAGGCATGAAAATCAAATCAGGCTTTTGGGTTTGTGCTACAACCAGCATCTAGCCTATCATTTGTATGATAATTACTTGCCTAATGGAAATTTGGCTGAGAAAATTTGAATGAAATGAGATTAGGCATCTAAGTTCAGAACCGTGGTTGGAATTGCAAGGGGACTTTGCTTTCTTCACCATGATTGTTATCCAACCATACCCCATGGAGACTTGAAATCAAGCAACATTGTGTTTGATGAAAATATGGAACCTCATTTAGAATAATCCTGGTTGAAACATGTGTTGAAGTTGAGCAAAGGCTTGCCTATAACCACAACTAAGTGGGAAAGGGAAACAGGTATGACAAACAAAAGTGTGCACATAGATATGCATTACATAATATGTCATCGTTTTGTTCCCTTCCTCTTTTCAAATAAAATGTGAGAATCACATATTCAAATTGCGAACTGCATTATATGATGTGGCCACAATAATATTGTTCAGGTGTATAGAGGAAGAAGTTCTTTATTGATTAGAATAGAATTACAAGAGAATATATATACAGCAAAAACAATAACCATACATAAACTGAAATCCTAAATATATGGCACTACTTTTAAGTACATGGGCAGAGGTGGGAAACCAACGTTGAACTGGTCAAATATTTAACTGGTTGTTAACCCCCAGTAAGCGCAAGGTCAGGATGAACTTGAAGCTTGGAACGCAGCAGAAATATCCGATCCTTGGATAGAGGTTTCATGAAGATATGAACCACTTGGTCTAAAGACGATACATGACATATTTGTAGCAGTTTGGATTCAACTAGTTCGCGAATGAAATGGAAATCCAAGGCAATATGTTTGGACCTGGTGCCGATAACAGGATTCTTGGTCATAAAAATGGCACCCACGTTATCATATAACAGTAATGGAGGTCGAGTAAGAGGGACACGAAGATCAGTAAGCAATTGATTGATCCATAAAAGCTCAACAACAGTATATGCAAGAGAACGATACTCAGCTTCGGTACTAGACCGAGCAACAACACGTTGTTTGCGGGAAGTCCAGCTTATAAGATTAGAAGCATGAAAAATAGCATAACCATATTGAGATCTGCTATTCTCAGTGTCTGAAAGCCAACCAACATCAGAATAAGCTAGAAGAGATTGAGCCCTGGTAGGTGTGAAATAAAGGCAATGGTGTGAAGTGCCCTTTAAATACTTGAGTATTCTTTTCGTCACCTGCCAATGGAAAAATGTTAGTGAATGCATGAATTGACAAACACAGTTCACATCATAGGCAATATCCGGACGAGTAATGGTAACATATTGAAAAGAGCCTACAATTTGCCTAAAAAGCTTTGGATCATGAAAGGGGCACCGAGACTAGTAAGCCGAGAACTAGGATCAGCTGGTGTGGAAATTGAGGAGGCTTCTGTCATGTTACTGCGACAAAGAATATCATGTATGTATTTCTCCTCTGAGAGAGTTAAACCTGCTGGATTCCTTCGAATTTGCAGGCCAAAAGGTAATGCAGATCACCATGATCTTTAAGGGCAAAAACTGCATGTAACTAAGTGATGAACTACTGAATTTTGCCTGCATGTGTACATGTTATGATCAAGTCATCCACGTAGACAAGAATGTAAATGATTGATACTTAAGAGAAGTGAACAAATAAGGAAGTGTCAGATTGACAAGCTTTGAATCCGTGAGTGATAAGATAGTGTTTCAACTTATTAAACCAAGCACGTGGGGCTTGTTTGAGGCCATAAATTGCCTTGTGAAGACGACACACATGTGAAGGACGTGACAGATCTTCAAATCCATGGGGTTGTTTCATGTACACTTTTTCTGTTAAATCTCCATTAAGAAATGCATTGTTTATATTAAGTTGTTGAATGCACCAACCATTGGAAAGAGCTATGGATAGAACCAACCGAATGGTAGCTGGTCTAATAACTGGATTGAATGTGTCAAAGTAATCAATTCCAGCCTCTTGACTAAATCCTTGTGCAACCAAACGAGCCTTGTGACGTTCAATGGAACCATCTGATCGACATTTAATCCTGAAAATCCACTTACACCCAACACGATTAACATTAGTAGGACAAGAAACAATGGACCATGTTTTATTTCTCATGAGAGCGTCATATTCATTTTGCATGGCTTGCTGCCAGCATGAGTGTTGAACAGCTTGATTGTAAGTGTGTGGCTCAATGGTTGAAGTAGAGGAGATGGTGGTAGAGAAGATCTTGGGTTTAAGTGAGTTGGTGCGTGCCCTAGTGACCATATGATGTGTGTTGTTATCAGCCTGCCGAAAATGATATGTGGATGGTTGAGTGTGTTTGGCACGAAAGCTTACAGTGTGTTGTTGATATGAGGGAGTAGTGGGAGGTGATGGAGGAATAGATGAGGAAAATTGGTTGGAGGAGTGAGGAGGGGAGGGTGGTGTGTATGGTAAAGGCAAGGCAGCAATATGTTCAAGAATATTGTGTGTAGTGGCTTGTGGTGAGGAGGAGGAATAAGGAACCGTAGGGGCTGAGGTTGAGGCATATGGAAAAACATCTTCATTAAAAACAAAATGACGAGAAATATATAACCTAGAAGTTGGTTTGTGAAAACATAGGTAACCCTTATGTGCAACACTGTAGCCAAGAAACACACATGGAAGAGACTGAAAATCAATTTTATGTTTGTTGTAAGGTCTTAGAAATGGGTAACATAGGCAACCAAAGGTTATGAGAAAGCCATAATCAGGAGATTTATGATAGAGTTTTTGATAGGGAGATTGAAAGTGTAGTAGATGGGTAATTGTGCGATTGTGGAGATATGTAGCAGTTTTGAATGCATGTTCCTAGAAAATTTGGGGAAAAGATGATTGTGCTAGAAGGGTAAGTCCTTTTTCAACTATGATGCGATTACAACGCTTAAGGCACCATTTTGTTTCTGAGTATATAGACAAGAAATGCGATGCTGGATGCCATGGTGTTGTAGAAAAGTGGAAACATTGTGAAATTCGCCACCTCAATCTGATTGTAGAGACTTAATGTAATAATAGAATTGAGTTTGTATCATCTTTCAGAATTGCGCAAAGGTTGAGTAAACTTGTGATTTTTGAGATAAAAAATAAATCCACACAAACTTAGTGCAATCATCAACATATAAAACAAAATAACGATTTCCATTAATTGAAAAGTGAGGAGATGGTCCCCAAACATCAGAGTACATAAATTCAACAGGTCTCGTAGATGCAACATGAGAAGTAGGAAGATGAAAACGATGAATTTTCCCAAGTTTGTAAGGGTCAGAAACTGTAGGAAATTTATTTGTAGACACTGTAAGTTGAAATAAGGAGAGAAGACGCCTTAAGATAGGTTTATGTGCATGAGAAAGGCGTTGATGCCAACCATGTAGAATGGTACGAACACTAGTAAAGGCTATAGTTGAGGGTGAGTTGTTGGTGAGAGGAGGCAGCCGATACAAGCCATGGCTAATGTCCCCTTATAAAAGTTTTTGTCCCTGAAAATTCTTAACAGAATAATGAGTAGGCCAAAATTCCATGAAAACATCATTATCACGAGTTAATTTAGAAACACTAAGTAGATTCTTGGTAAGGTTAGGAAAAATGAACACACTAGGCAAGGAAAGATTGGATAATGAAGATTAACCCACATGAGAAATAGATAAATGTTTACCGTTTCCAACTTGCAACTTGTCATCTCCGTTATAGTCGTCGACAATGGTAAGCTTATGAATATATGGAGTGACGTGATCTGTGGCACCTGTGTCAAAATACCAAGACGGGTCCATAATAGTGGAAGAAGTATTAGTTTGAGCAACATGAGCTTGACGAGATGAACCTCTTGGGTTTGGTCGACGTGAAGGCTAATCAATTTGATTTATGTGTTGTCAACAATCGATAGTCTCGTGTCCAGGTTTACTGCACAATTGACAAATAGAACGACGACGACGATTGTCATTGGTGCGATTTGGAAATAAATCAGCACTATTGGGTTTGTTGCTACTAGAAGAGGACCGGTTGGACAACCGGTTTGTAGTGTATGCAGCAGGAGCAGTTAAAAGAGGTGCTGGATTAGTGGGCTGTGAGACAGCAACAGTTTGACGAGCATATTCCTGCTCTGAACGAGCCTCCTCTTGAAGAAGAAGAAGGCCAGCAAGATCATCAATTGAGACATCATCAAATTTCATCATAAAGGCAATGGATAAAGCGCCATAAGAAGAATCAAGGCCACTTAGAATATATCTAACAAGGTCTTCATCGAAAATTGGATGAAGATTTTCAGCAAGAGAGTCAACAATAGAGCGTTTGCGCTCAATATATTCAAGCATAGAGAGAAACCCTTTTGTTAGATTTTTTAGTTGAACCTTCATTTCCATGCGTCGAGCTCGTGTCTGAGCTTAGAAGGTCTTGTCAATGGCAGTTCATCCCATGTGAGAGGAGGTGGCACGAACGACCAAGGAGAGGGCTCTTTCAGATAAGGTGGATTTAAGCCAAAGTAGGACAAAATGGTCACGTTTCTTCCATATAGTGAAATCAGGATTGGTTTCAGTGATGGAAAGACCTTCAGAGGTGGTCACGATATGAGTGTCCATCGGTGGTGCATGATTCAAAATGAAAGACTCTAGTTCAAATATCTCAAGAGTAAAAACAATGGTAGATCTCCATAGAGAAAAATTATCTCTTTCTAATTTGATATTAATGGATGGGATTTGAAAATTGAGGTTGGGACTGGTAGTGTTGGCAAGAGCCAGAAGAGAAGGGCTTGTGTTGGCCATGAAAGAGATTCAGTGCATAAAAATAATTAACATGGTATTAGAGTCAGAGCCCAACTTCTTTCCGGTTGTTATGGACCAAAAGTTGCCCTTTAATTAAAGGTCAAATGTAATCATTTGCCTGGTCCGACAGGCTTATGTGGAGAGAGAATGTTGGAAAGTAAGTCCTGCATTGCCTACCTCGTTGTCTCGGGAATGGTTTAAATACTTGTTGGGTTATTCCTCTCATTGTCAATTGGTTTTGAGATGAAACCTTAACACGATGAATTGCAGTGTCACACCAAATTATAATAATATGACAGCATTACAACCACATCGGACTGCATTTGGGTTACATCAGGCCACAATGCAACCATATCGGACCGCATCAGATTGCATCAATATCAAAAATATTTTGTACTAACAAAATAATTCACACTGCAATGACCGCAATTCACATCACAATGGTCATAGTAACCGTAATGGCATTAACCGCAGCCGCAATCATGACCACAACCACAATTTAAAAAACTAGGATGAATTTTATTTTTTGAGTTTAATACATGTGGATGGATACTGTAAAGTCTTCTACATTTCCAACACATCAATCATTGTATTCATGTAATGTGATCTTTACCTTAAAGTCAAATATGTTTAACATAGACGTTGTGCTATATTGTCAAAAAATATTTACCCCTTCAATGTAGAAACCATTTTCAGATTCTTTTTTGGTGAATCAGAATGAAAATATATCTATAGTTATTTTTTAAATTCTTAATCACCTGAAAATGAGTAGGATGGGGAAGAATACAAAAGGTCCATGGTAACAAATTCCTGGTAGAATATAACTTTGTTCCTTTTAGAGAACATCATATTACAAATAGCATAAAAGTTATATTTTGAAACACTGATATAGTATAAGTCTACCTTATCTGGAGATTCTATATTATTAGACAATTATGAAAACAATCACATAACATCTGGTCAGTTTTAGATAACCCATATAATCATATTCATTATCCAACTTTTCATGCTACCCAACTATCTCCAACCCATAATGGTGTGCGGCAAATTCGAAACACAGGCCCATAATTAATGGAGTCCATATATTTTTACATATATAATTAATTTTATCTCTACATGACAATTATGCTATTGTTTTTATTTTTTAAAATTGTTGTGTTATTGACTATATGCATAAATTTGTTCAATATTTTGTTAGCTATGATAATCATTGCTTTATATTATCATATGATTGTTATGTGATTGAAATAACCGGTGAAAAAAATAAGACCTTTTAACGAAAAATGTAGGTACATTCTCACAATTTGTATAAAATATTTTTTTGTTTGAAATTTATTATAAAAACATTATTTAATAAAATTCTTTTGGTAAAGAACATGTATTCATTTTTATTACATCATCAAAATCTTTTAAGATCTTAAGTTTGTTCGAATTTTGACATACAAGTTTCATATAGTTAAATTAAGGCCCCATATTTTTTCCTCGCACCAAACCTACAAAATATAAGGATCTACACTATCCACTTATTAATGTTTTTATTATTTGATGGAGGAACACAATGAAGTCATAAAAGAGGAACTCTGCAGGACTGTATGTAAATTTGGAGATATAATTCTAGAAATTTTAACTAACAGAAGGTTACCAAATGCAAAAGTTAGCATCTACAACAAACCATGAGAACTTCTTTGTTAGGATGATTATGCTATTTTGTATAGAATCAGCTAAATTTGTAGAAATGAAACTATAACTTTTCAGAAATAGTTACTGGAAATTCCTCATACTCATTCATGAGTCATTAATAAAGCAAAAGTTCAGAAATGATAAATGATTTGGATCGTACATCTGATCAGATCTTACAATAACAATAACTAAAAAAAGGATAAATAATGCAAGATATTTTGGAGGGTTTTAATCCTCTACATAGTCTTTCATACAGGAAGGCTTTTGTGCACCTCTTTTGGGCCTTTCTAATTTCTAGTCCGTAACATTGCCCACCTCATCAAGAAAAACCTTGTCCTCAAGGATTGAGGAATGGGATCTGGAAGAAGAGCAACCCATTTTGTGGCTGTCCAAAATTGCCTTTCCTTCAGGTACATGTGATGTGCACACTACATGGCTTGGTCGAGACGAGGATTTATCTAGGCGGGATTTTGGCATTTTGGAATGTGGTACAACCCACGTGGATGGACCACAAGCTGCCAAAGCTTTGTCATTGAATGAATCATGTGGTGTAGAGAGGTTCCGTGTGGGAATCGTGTCCTTGACACATAGGGAACCAGTTTAAGTAATTGCAGGTCTTGGGTTCGGTGCAGAGCAAAAATCTTGTGGTCCTTGTTTCAGATGTTCTAGATGATCCAAGGGCAATGGAGGGGAGTGTAGAAAAGATTTTGAATCATGTTGTCGAGTTGGAGATGCCAACAATTCTTTTGGTGGACCGTTGGATTGCCTTTCATTTTTATCTTATCATAAAAAAATGGGCGGGTCAACAACTATCATAGGTGGGCCCATAGAGTTTAATGGAGAAAAAAGAGTTGTAAGGGTATGTTGAACACATTTACTCTTATGTTCCTTTATTGGGAGTGTCGTATTCTATCCTTGCTTAGGACTTATCTCTTCGCCAACTTATCTTCTATCTTTTATTCTAACATCATCATAGGACTGTTGAACATGATTTCCTTCATCTTCATCCTTAAACTCTGATTGTGGTGGAGGAATAAATTGAGTGTGAAGGTCTCCATAAAAACAACGCAGGAGTGACACGTGAAACACCGAGTATATCCTTGTCGTGGTTGGAAGTGATAGTTCATAGGCCTACGCCCCTATTCGTCGATGAACTTGGTAGGGATCGAAATACCGAGGGTTGAGCTTCTAAGAGACACGACGAACCACATTGACCTATTTGTATGGGTGGAGTGTTAAAAAGACCCAATCACCCACAGAGAAGGTAATATCTCTTCTCCCCGTCTGAGTTTGTGCAATCATGCGTTGTTGGACTCGAATGAGATTTTTTTAACATTGTATGCCTTATTTCTCGTTGTTTCATATTGTATGCCACTAGTGGGACCAAGATGGTGGAATATGCATAGTGTTTGAGAGAGGGAGGTGGATGCCCATACAAAGCTTCAAACAAAGAGATGCCCATAGCGAAATGTCGGTTTGTATTGTACCAATATTATGCCAAAGGGAGGTGACAAAACCATTTGCGCGGCTGTGAACCACTTAAACAACAGAGGTAGGTTTGCAAACATCTATTATGACCTCTGTTTGACCATCGGTCTGAGGATGATAGGTCGAGTTGAAGCACAAAGTTGTTTGCAAATGTGTGGAAGGTTGTCTTGTGAGTGTTCGAAAGGTGCACTCTGATTTGATAATAGCTAGACCGTAAATCAATCTTTGAAAAAATTGTATCACTCCCTAGCTCATCCAACTACTCGTCAATAATAGGAAAACGGTCTGAAATAGTGATTGAGTTGAGGGCACGATAATCCATACAAAATCTCCAGGTCCCATCTTTCTTTCTTACTAATAAAACTATAGATGAAAAGAGACTGGTGCTTGGATAACAATCCTATCTTGTAACATCTCTTAAATGATAGAGGTCATAATCTCTTTCTGTTAATGAGGATACCGATATGGTTTGATATTCACTGGTGTAGAATTGGGAATAGAGGAAATGGAATGGTCATGGTATCTAGGAGGGGGTAGTGTAGAGAGTATAGAGAAAACAGAGTCATAAGTCTTGAGTCATGTTTGTATTTGTGGATGGATAGCGTGGGTAGAGTTAGGTGGGTCTGGTGGAAGGATAGAAATGACATGATAAGTGGTTATGCTATCCGTTTAGAAATGCCAAGTGAGTTGGTGAAGGGCGGGTGGTTGGAGGTTATATGAACATTCCCTAGTAAGTGTGATAGTAGAGTTGCCAACAGTGTACTACATAGATGGGACAGAGAAATTCGAGATGATTGGCCCAATGGTCTAGAGCCATTCAATTCCAAAACAACATTAACACCTTTAATGGGAAGTAAATCAAATGGAATGATAAATTCCTAATTTTGCAAAGTAATAAGGGTGTCATTGCATAGGCCACTACAGTAGATGTGAGCTCCATTACCAACCATGACCAGAACATTAGTAGTTTGAGTAATCGACAAGTGTAAACAACTTACAATCAGGGGTTGTAAAATATTGTGCGAGCTATTAGTGTCAACCAAAATAGTAACATGGTGTCCCCGAATTGAACCCTCAAATTTCAAAGTTTTAGGGGATAGTTGACCACCCACGGCCTGGTGAGAAATATGGAAATGAAGTATATCCTCCAATTAGTGGGTGATGAGGCCTGGATCAGGTCAGGGTCATCCGTAGATTGTGGGGGTGTTTCCCAGATCTGGTAAGACTCATCCTCCAATAACAATAAGATTTTTTTTGGTTGACAGTGGTGGCCTGAGTGAAACTTTTCATCACAATTGTAACAAAGGCCCTGAGCGTGTCGTTCTTACATTTGTGCAATGGATAAACAGCGGGTGGGGAGGGAACATGGAGTAGGTGTGGCAGATGGGTGGGAAACTAGTGTAGCTTGGTTGGGAAAATTGGGTGTGTTGGAGGTGTGTGAGAATTTTGTAGATCTAGGGAACACGCGACCAGTATCAATGAGCTTTGCTTCCACCAATTTAGCTAAACCCAAGACCTCGGATATGGATTTAGGGCATAAAATGGTCAACTCTCTTATAATTTTAGTAGATAGTCCCGAATGAAAGTAGATAAAAATTACCTCTAGGGACAAACCCCAAATCTATTGCATAACTTTTGAAATTTGTGTTGATAGTCTGTCACTATCCCCATTTGTTTGTGTTTAAATAATTTAGCCTGGTGATTGGTGTAGGTGGGAGGCCCAAAATGGGTCTCCAAGTCCTAAGTAAAAGAATGTCAATTAGATAGTTGAGAGTTGTGAAATATCCATTGAAACCAATTAAGTGCTTCTCCTTACATGTAAAAGGAAATCATGGGAAAGTGTTGGTCAGGTGGGACCATATATAGTTGAAAAAATTGTTTTGCCTAAAACATGCAGTTAAGAGGTTCAGAACCATCAAAAGGAATAAATTGTTGTTTAGGTGGTCGAAGTTATGGAGAGGGATGAGGGTGATGTGGCGAGTTTGTGAAAGTGGACTGTGGGTAAGGTGGTGGTGATGTGTTGGGATGGTAGGGCGTAAGACGGTGAGTGAAGGGAATGTTGGGATGGGGCTGGCTGGGAGTATTGTGGGTTAAATGGGAGGAGGATGTTTGGAAAGGAGAGCCATGGGGTGGATATAAGGGAATTAAGGTAAGATTCTAAGTTCAATAAGTTTATCGGTGATGTGTGTAGGACAATGGTGATGACAACATGTCTTGCATCTTGTTGCTCTTAATTTTACTTTAATTGATCAAGGAGTAGTTGGATGATGGAGTCATTTGGTTCTTTGTGAGTGGTTTTGGGAGACATTTGACAAGGAATGAAAGCACCAAAACGTTAGGTTTATTATGCTATTTTGTATAGAATCAACTAAATTTGCAGAAAAGAAAGTATAATTTGCTAGAAAATAGTTATTGGAAATTCATCGTACTCATTCATCATTCATGAGTCATTAATAAAGCAAAAGTTTAGAAATTATAAATGATTTGGACCGTACATCTGGTCAGATCTTACAATAACAATAACTGAAAAAAGGATAAGTAATGCAAGATATTTTGGAGAGTTTTAATCCTCTATACAATCTTTCATCCAGGAAAACTTTTGTGCACCTCTTTTGGGCTTTCTAATTTATGGTGCGTAACATTCTTCTAAGATAAATTTACAATGAGAATAAAGTTAGTTATGTCAGTTCAATGCATGAGATTAAACTAGCTCTTGAGGTTAGCTTAGTTTACAAGTTTGCAAGTATGTAATTAAATGAGTTTGGAGCTTGTATATAAATCTCTCAATCCATTCCATAAATATTTCAAATAGCAGTCATTTCATAATATTGAGTTCGATGAGTCGACGCATAAGATAAGATAGGATTAGAAATGATTGTAGTGGGAGAAAGTTGAATTAATTCTTATTGTAGAAAAATATGGTAGAATTATGTGTTAGGTGATTTGGGCATGTGTGGAAGAGATTGGTAGAAGCCCCATAAATGAACATGATTAAGAAATACCAAGAAAAATCATAGGTAAAATGATTAAGAAATACTTAGATATTGTTGTTTTGTTAATGAACATAATTTACAATAGAACATTTAGTATCATTTGTTCCATATAGACAAACCCCACAAGGTCTAATTATTGTTGTTAATTTTATAGTATGTATGACTCACACAAGTAAGTTTCTTATTGGTGGTATCTTTCCATTCATCTTGAAATCAGAGGCATGCAACACCACTTTAAGAACAAGTACTAAGTCAGTATAGAAATACAGTTAATGAACAAGCCAAATTTGGCTAAGGGAAAAACCTATGTAGCCAGGAACACAGATCACCTGTCCCAAAAAATTGTGTCTCTTCCTGTTCCTATCCAATCAAAGTACACCAAGTAATATAATTATTCATTTACAATTTTTCTATTTAAATTAATGATGCATTTTAATTAGTCTGGTACACTAATTAGGACGCAAATGGAGACAGAGGATCTTCATTTTGTAGCCAGAACCATGAACTACTATAAATCTTTATAGAATAAATATTGTGTACCCTTCAACCAATCACTATTCACAACATCCAAGAAAAAAAATGTATTCATTTCCCTAGAGCTCTACTTATATCCATATGCAGTGACTTTCAAAAACTCTTTCCGTGTATTTTGTGTGTTTTACTCATTCTATCAAAAGTTTTGCAAGAAGTTGTGATGGATTCCTCAAATAACATCTTTAATTGGAACAAAATTGTACAGCTCTATCAAATTCAAATTTATAATCCCATTATAAAGGAAGTACAATTTCATATTATATATATCACAAGAAAAAAAGACTCTAATTGATAGGCAAATTTACGTTTAAATTGTAATATAACATTTATAGTAAATTATACTAACTTGGATGTTTAATAATAATAAACAAATCACCCCACAATTTTTACATAGAGAAACCACTCTAATCTATATACATAGATTACAATGAGTGTCTCTTAAAGGGAGATGAGAGAAATTAGACTATCTAGATATAAGTGTAGTAATTAAGGTGGTGAGTGTAACTAAATTTTACGAATAGTAAGTGTATTAAGAATATCAAGAACTCCTTCAAAACTATCAAACTTAGAACTGATCACATCCATAAAATTTAATTGAACTAAACCATAAAAAGTTAGTCAAGTTTTATGGTTGAGTTTCATTCTAAAATGGTTTAGTTCTTCATAATAAATTACTTCAACCGATTTATATTTGAGTTTAAGTTTTGATCTATTTTTATTATCATAAACTTCTATTTCATCCATTACTTGTTCGATCACCATTTCGCAATGTATCAAAAATTTGAAACTCTTATTAATAATCTTTCATTGTCGTGTCATCTTCTCATTGATTAGTATTTATTCATTTTTTTCTCAAACTCATAATTTCACATTACTTCCAACAATTATCTAAATAAACAAATATCAAGATGTTATATATATATATATATACATGTATATATATATATATACATGTATATATATATATTAATTTTTCTTCTCAATGATCATTTTGGAGTTGTCTTATCTCCTAGTAAGGAATTATATTATCTGTGGTTTCTAATCTTCATGTGGTGATTATATTATTGGTTTTTTCCAAATGACAATTATTTTGGTTGTCTTTTTTCTCTATTTGAAAAATTGTATTAGTAATGACTTCTCAATAATTTCTTTTTTCATCTATGTTCATTTTGGTGATGCATTTTGTCCTAGTGGTGAATTATATTTATAATACTTCTTTTCTTATTGATGATCATTTCGGTTGTCGTTATACTAGTAGTTTTTTCTCAAAGACGATCATTTCAGTAACACTTTTGTCCCACTGATGAATTATATTAGTAGCTTCTTTTCACATTGACAATCATTTCACAATACCTTCCAACGATTTTGTTTGGAATCCATGTAATCATTTATAGTATATTTAGCATATAATATAAATTAATTGGACTGATACTTGACTTGAATTTGATTAATCTTTATTATCTTAAATTTCTACCATCTCATAACAAAACAGAGCAAAATATAAAATCTCATATTTCTATTTAATGCCAAAGCATGCAATCTTTGCTGTGAGAGAATGGAATGAAACAAAGATACATTGAGGGCCTTAGTTGAGGTGATTGACTCACATTACAAGTAACAAAAGTTTATTACGGTCATGATTGGTCCTCTCAAAATTAATTAGTAATCAATAGATATTTAAATTTAAATCATGCATAGGAGAATGAAACATGTAATGTTGGATTTACTTCCTAACATGTCTATCCACAAAAGTCCATCGGATCACACGAATGTTGTAAAACTCCAATTTTGACATGTGACCACTCAAAGTCATGAATTTATTGAGTGTGTCACCTATTAAACTTAAATATTTTTGCAGTATTTTATTCCTATAAAGGGAACTTCGCAATTTGAACTCATAATCTCATTCACTTATAGTCATTTGCTCCTTTGAGTTGCTACCACTAAATAGTATATTTTGGTTCATAACAATCAGAAATATATTGGACTATGAGGTTGATATCTTGTTTTCATCTTAAAACCAATAATCAATGTGAGAATTATCCAATATATATTTAAATAATGCAGAACAAAATGATTTAGGTCATTCTTAATATTATTTTATCCAATAATAATTAAAATTTAGACTAACAACATATTACGTGTCAGAAACTTCCTTAATGTACCTCATGGAGAAGATTTCTACTCCTTTCATTCATAAAAGTTAGAATAATCATTCTTAATTCTTAATTAATAGCTCTTTTTTGTTACAAACAAACTAAAACTGAAATCATATTTTGAATTTATCAAAAAAAAACTGAACCGAATGGTTGAGTCTGGATCCTCTCCAGTAATGGAAAGGCCAGTGATTTTCAAGATTTTGAAACGTGGCAAGACAATAAATCAATGGTTATAATTCAACAATGAAAATAATAGAAATTTTAATTAAAAAAATCCCTAAATTCCTTCTACGACTCATTTCTCTCCCCTCTCTGTACTTTCTTCTTCCAAAACTGAGAAGAAGAAACTGAGTTTAAGGTTTAACTTACTAATTGAGTGTCAAATTGAGTAGAAGAAACTCTAAGTTTGAAAATGGTGTAACTTTGGGATTGGAAAAAGATAAAATACAAGAAGAAAAACAATATTGTTTCAATGAAATTGGTTGGAACGCAATAGTAATATTTATGGTTGAGAGAGAAAAATTCCCTTTTTACCTATTCATGCTCTTTCACACCAATTGTGAGTGATGATTATGTAAAATATGATAAATATTCTTTAATTTACTGGTTTTCAATTTATCTCCAGCGGTGATGGTTCTTCTACCCTCTCCCTATTTTCTTCTTCAATTTATCTTAACAAAACAATGAGAGTGACTCTTTAAAATCTCATTTTCATTTGTTTCAAGTTCTAACTAAATTAAAATAGCAATGGATTCAATGCTTAACAATGACTATTCTTCTACCCTCTTCATACTGAGTAAGACTATGGAGAGGCAAGTTATATTTTGTAGTGTATTTTTAAGATTAAAGTTGTAATTTCAATGAAAAGTAAATGTTATAAATATCATTATCTATTGAGTTTTTAGTGTATTCCCCCTAACTTGCCTCTCCATTATGAGTCTAACTCCTTCATACTTGCAGCAAAGGATTTTCGAGGAAAGGAAATGAGGAAATGATTTAGGGATTTTTTTAATTAAAATTTGAATTATTTTTATTGTTGAATCATAACCATTGGTTTATTGTCTTGCCACATGTCAAAATCTTGAAAACTAATCCAGACTCAAAACAGCTATGAAAGTTCGAAACTAGAATCTACCCACACGGCAAAAAAAGCGATTGTGTTGTTATATACCAAGTCTTGGAAGTGCCCCCGCATGTGACGTTATGTGCTGTTTCTCTCTCTCTCCCTATTTAATAATCAACGCCTAACATTATATAAATGTCACCCCTATTCATTTAAAACTTTAATATCACTTTATATAAAGTTGGTTGCATATATTATCATTATTGTAACACCCATTGCTAGGAACTAACATATTCTTAGCTATTGGAATGGCCACCGGCGCCGCCGCAGATGGGTTTTTCAGGCCGATCTATGATGGTTGCCTATCCGGATTCGACCAATGCGTCGAGCAGCGGCCTTATCATCGTAATTGTAGTTGTGCACTCCATAGTAAGTCTAGGAATTTATGTACGCATAAGTTGCCCGGTAAAAATGTGACATATCCTATGAGGAGGGCATGGAGCGAAGGAAGTTTGTTAGTGTTCACTGCTTCTAATCATTCATCACCTTCAACTTCTCTAGCTCTTAATGGGGTCAGATCTCAACTTTGTTTGGTAGATCAAGATCAAGACAAGGAGGAGGAACGTAATTCAACTAGGTTTTTTATTTGAGGTTTGAGGAACAAGATTTTTTTATAAGGCTCTTTTTTATCTTATTCCTCTTTCCTTTCTATTTATTTTTATTTTTATTTTGAATAATTTGAGTCAGGTTTGAGATCTTGGTTAACAAATTTTTATAGTATAATACCTAATTGTTTTATTGGGTACTCTTATGGGGTTTGTATTATTGATCTGTGACACCATTTTGAATCAGACACCAAGTGTTTTGGGATTTGATGAATTTGGTTGGTTCTTTATTAGGAAACCCCATTTCTTGTAATGATGACAATTGATTTTCTTTAGTATTTATTTATGTATTGATATTTTAGTGTACAAATTTCTGAGTTTTAATTTTCTTGTGTGGGTTGCTAACAATTTCTTTTCTTGTACCAATTTTCTTGTTCTTCGATTGGATTTGTTGCTGTAATTAAGAACTTGGGTTAATGTTCATGTGAAATATTCAACAGTTTAAAACTGCAAATCAAATTATGATCCCAGAATGGATCTTGTGACAGATTCTGCGTTTCTTAAGATCATGTTAGTATTGAAGAGTGCAGCATATGTAATGATAATATAAAGATTTACACACTATCGGTGTATAAGACTCGTACGTCATACGCCATACGCCATCGGTGTATAAGACTCGTACGCCATACGCCATCGGTGTATAAGACTCGCACGCCATCGGTGTATTCATACACCAGTTTATATATTTTTTTCCTCCTTATTTGATGAAATAAATCTTGGCTGTCCAAGTGGGTTCAATTTTCTAAGAGCCTGTTGCAAGTAAAGGTGTTCTGACAAGGGAGAATCTTATCCTGGGATTTGATTTAGATATGTCACTATTATGTTCCCCTCTACATAAATAATTTAACGAGAAAAGGAAAAGATATATATATTAACATTGTAACATTTTTTATATTCTGATAATATTAGTTACTATTCAGTTTTTAATCTTTGTTGATACTTAAATAAAAATAACACAAATTAATAGTACATTATGTATTGAGTTATACTATAATTTATTCCCTTGTACAGTTTGTGAGGAAGGGGAAGACTTTTATTTTGAGTATATTTATATCCTCTAATAAATCTTCCTAAAAAATCAACTTAATTGCTTTATTGAGTAATTATTAATGTTTTTTAATATTTTTATGGAGCAATTATTTTTTATTTTCAAACTTTATTACGTAGATTTAGTGACCACTCTTTTATTTTATACCGACTATTTTAAAACTTAAATTCAACTTTATGTGTGTCATTTTCTCAGTTCAAAATATTCCAGAACTATACCTATACTCTTCTCTCTTTTTTTTGGTATCCATTAAGCCAACCTTTTCGTTTATGGCTAATGTCTTAAAAAAACATAAAGACGTGAACATTCAATCTTAGTTTTTATGTTTTAATTTGGTTCTCTAACAAAATAAAAGTATTAAAATAGTTGGTTGATTTCACTCTTTCGGTCATAATAATGTGTTAGATGTTGGGAGATCTTCATCCATGGGTTACAACATTCTTCTATGGACTAAGTGAAAGAAGCATATAAGTGGGTTTGACACCATATCTTGACCCAAAATCTTAAGACATTAGGTCTATGAGTTCATCCACTTATAAGCTCTTTAACTCATCCATTCTTGCCCAATGTGAGACTTCTTCATTCACACTTGGACTACTCAACATCTCCTCCTCAAGTGTGAATTCTCATCCGAGTATTGGATACACTAGAGTTTAACTCTCTATCTACTTGCCCCGTCGTTGGCTTATCCTTTCATCAACGGAACATGCCGCCTTGACCTCTCGTCAGAAAGACTTTAAACACAAGGATCCCACATGGATCTACCGACCAATTGTCGCTTCAATACTCCGTTGAGCCGTCGAACCATCGACTCTGATATCACTTGTTGGGAGATCTTCATCCATGGGTTACAACATTCCTCCACGAGCTAAGTGAAAGAAGCATATAAGTGGACTTGACACCACATCTTGACCCAAAACCTTAAGGCATTAGGTCTATGAGTCCATCCACTTATATGATCTTTAGCTCATCCATTCTTGCCCAATATGAGACATCTTCATTCACACTTGGAATACCTATCATAGAGAGAAAGTGAGAGAGATACAAGCCTTCCTCCACGTCCACCGCACCAAGCCTTCCCCCCTTCACTATATATATAGGGGACTTGTGAGAAAGAGATACAACAAACATGTGAGAAAAACAACATAGAGAAAAAGTGAGAGAGTTTATATCTACATAGTGTGAGATTTGTATTCCTAGTGAAATACTAGAGAGTTTGTATTTCTATCCTTTTTGGGTAAGATTGAGTGTTATCCTCTTTGTAAGAGAGAGTCAAATATTGTAATCCTACTTTTTATAGTGGAAATATTTTCTGGACTAGGTCCCATGGTTATTTCCTTCTCACATTGAGGAGGTTTTTCCACGTTAAAATTCTTGGTGTTATTGTTTTACTTTTCTCTATTTTCTTTATCCACTAGCCGCTTCCGCAAGTGCCCATTTTGCATCACACATAGGAGGAAAATTGGCTCTGAATTTCCCAATAGTGGTATTAGAGCTCCCAGGTTCATTCGGGGAGCGTAACCTGTGTAGTCCATGATGGAAGGAGCCGCTAATATCTCATTTGATGGAGATATGTTCAAGTTGACAACTGACAACTATTCCTATTGGAAGCCCATGATGGAGGATAATTTATACTGTAAGGATATGCATGAGCCTATATCTTGCAAAGACAAGTCAGAAGATAAGGGTGATAGAGATTGGGAGGTTTCGAATCGAAAAGCTGTCGCAATGATTCAGAAGTATATTGATAGAAATTCATTTCAACATGTGTCCACATACACAAATGCTTATGAGTTGTGGTCGAAACTTGAATCTATGATTCAAAAGAAAACTCCTAGAAATAAAGCATCTCTTGTCAGAAGGCTGGTGAAACTCGACTACAAAGATGGTCAGAGCATGATAGAGCACTTGAATTCATTCAAGGGTCTTTTCAATCAATTGATAAAGATAGATATGAATATAGATGATGAGTTGCAAGCACTTCTGCTCCTGAGTTCGTTGCCTGAAAGCTGGGATACATTGGTGGTCACGCTCAGCAACTCAGCCCCTGATGGGAAGGTCTCAATGGACATTGTTTCAGATAGTCTATTGAATGAAAAATCCAGAAGAAAAGAACGGAGTACTACCTTCCACTCTGAAGAAAATATTGTCGAGAGACGTGGAAGAAGTGAAACTCGTGGGAGGAATGAATCTCGTGGAAGAAGCAAAAGCAAATTCAGAGGTCGCTCTTAATCTCGTATGAGGTCAATAACATGCTATTATTGTAGTAAAGAAGGACATAAATCAGGTCCTTAAAGAGAGACAAGAAACCTGGAAATGTCCATGAAGATTTAGTTGATCCAAGGAAAAATGGTCATAAGTCTACCACAGTCGTCGCCACAGATGGTGATGTTCTCCTCATTGGAGAAGACAATTACCTAAATGTTGCATATGGTGATTGTGCTTGGATCGCTGACTCTGGTGCTTATTTTCATGTAAGTCCACATAAAGGTTTCTTCGCAAACTACAAGAAAGGTGATTATGGTACTGTGAAAATGGGAAACCATGTTACTAGCAAAATTGCAGGAATTGGTGATATTGTGTTGCTAATAGACACAGGAGGAAATCTTATACTGAAGAGGCAACGCATGTCCCAGATATCCGTCTCAACCATATCTCAACGGGTAAGTTGGATGATGCTGGTTTTGTAAGCCAATTTGGTGCTGGAAAGTGGAAACTAGCAAAATGCAACCTCATGATTGCTAGAGGCTCAAAGGAAGGATCTTTGTACATTATGCAAGGAGGAATTTGTTCTGGAGAAACAAATGTTGCTACCGACTCCAAAGATCTTTGGCATAGGCGATTGGGGCTCATGAGTGAGAAGGCACTTCAAATTCTCGCCAAAGACCACCTTCCAGGTATAAAATATCAAATTTTAGATTCATGTACTGATTGTCTTTATGGTAAACAACATAGAGTCAATTTTCAGAGAACAGGCAATCCCTCACGGAGAGATGAAGTACTTGAATTGGTGCATTCAGATGTTTGTGCATCAACTGAAAGATCTCTTGGAGGAGCCTACTACTTTGTCACATTCATAGACGATCACTCGAGAAGAGTATGGGTGTACTTGTTGAAAAACAAAGATCAAGTACTATCATCATTCAAAAAAATTCATGCACTAGTAGAACGTGAGACTGGGAATAAGTTGAAGTGTCTGAAAGCAGACAATGGTGGAGAGTATCGTGGTCCATTTGAAGCCTATTGCAAGGATTTTGGTATCAGACTGTAGATGACACCACCAAAGACTCCTCAGTTGAATGGAGTAGCTGAGAGGATGAACCGCACAATTGAAGAGATGATCAGATGCATGTTGCAAGATGCCAATCTCCCCAAGTCTTTCTGGGTGAAGCAATGAAGACTGCAGTGGATATCATAAATCGATCACCTTCAAGACCCCTGAACGAAGAAATTCCAGAAGAAATATGGTACAAGAAGAATGCATCCTTCAACCACCTGAGAGTATTCGGATGCAGAGCCTTCGTTCACATTCCAAAAGATGAGAGAAATCACTCACTTTTTGTTTGTGGAAAATGTAGGAATTTGTGTCTCCAAAAGATGAATTTGGGTACAGACTATGGGATCCAATAAACAAGAAAATTGTGAGAAGTAGAGATGTTGTGTTCTTTGAGGATCAGACGATCAAAGATGTCCAGAAGAAAAGTCAGTGCAATTCCAAAGTTCGTATTCATTCAGGGGGAGAGATTCCTCAACAAACAGATCCTGATCATCATATAGATCTAGAAGAGATAGACCAACAGGCAGATCCTTCTCACACAGAACTTAACCAGATTAATGAAGAGTCAGATCATATGAAGTAGTCGTAGACACACAAATGCATCAAGAACTCGAGCTAGTAGAGCATCAGATGCAAGTTGAACTTAGGCGCTCCGGAAGAGGCAGAATACTTTCTTCAAAGTATCATGAAGAAGATTATATCACATTGACAGATAATGGTGAACCTGAAGACTTCTCAGAAGCTATGCAGACATCTGATAAAGAAGGGTGGATTAAAGCCATGGTTGATGAGATGAACGCCTTACATGAGAACCACACTTATGATCTGGTGGAGTTGCCCAAAGGGAGAAAATCCTTGAAAAACAAATGGGTTTATAGGCTTAAAGTTGAAGAATGAAGCTCAAGACCAAGGTACAAATGTCAGATTGTTGTGAAAAGATGCAATCAGAAGAAAGGAGTTGATTTTGATGAGATATTCTCACCAGTGGTGAAGTACTCCTCCATAAGAGTAGCATTGGGTCTAGCAGCTAGCCTAGACTTAGAAGTTGAACAACTTGATGTCAAAACAACTTTCTTACATGGAGACATCAAAGAAGAAATCTATATGGAGCAACCAGAAGGTTATGAAGAACCAGGCAAGGAACACTTAGTGTGTCGTCTGAATAAGAGTTTATATGGTCTGAAACAAGCCCCGAGACAGTGGTACAAGAAGTTTGAATCCTTCATGACCAAATACAATTTCAAGAAGACAACTGGTGATCATTGTGTATTCATTAAAAGGTATGAAGATGGAAACTTTATTATTCTCCTCTTATATGTTTATGATATGTTAACCATTGGGCGTGACAAAACCAAGATTGTTGGTTTGAAGAATGCTTTAAGCAAGTCTTTTTCTATGAAAGACTTGGGTCCTGCTAATCAGATCCTTGGAATAAGGATAATCAAAGATCGTTCCAAGAAGTTGTTATGGCTATCACAGGAGAAGTATATTGAGAAAGTTCTCAAGAGATTCAACATGGATAAGGCAAAGCCTGTTAGTATTCCACTTGCTGGACATTTCAATTTAACAACAATGCAATGTCCAACTAGTGATGAAGAAAGAAAAGAAATGAGCAGAATGCCTTATTCCTCTATAGTAGGAAGCCTAATGTATGCTATGATTTGTACAAGACCAGATATTGCCCATGTAGTTGGAGTTGTGAGTCGGTTCTTGTCCAATCCCACCAAAGAGCATTGGAATGCAGTAAAGTGGATATTGAGATATCTAAGTGGAACTACCAAAATATGTTTATGCTTTGGTAATGAAGATCCTATGTTAGTTGGATACACATAGATGTAGATTCCAGAAAATCTACATTAGCTTATCTAACTACTTTTGCAGGGGGAGCTGTATCTTGGCAATCCAAGTTACAAAGATGTGTTGCATTATCAACAATTGAAGCAGAATATATTGCAGCATCTGAAGCTGGCCAGGAGATAAAATATATGAAAAACATCTTGCATGAGTTGGGTCATGTTCAAGATAGATATGTTTTGCATTGTGATAACTAAAGTGCAATTCACCTAGCTAAGAATCCTACGTTTAATTCTTGGACAAAGCACATTGATTATCGTTATCATTGGATACGAAATGTTTTGGAGGATGGTGAGTTGCAACTAGAGAAAATTCATACAGATGATAACTAGTCTGACATGATGACCAAGACAGTTTCACTAAAGAAGCTAACAAACTGTTGCAAAGGTGCAGGACTGGTGATACCCATCAATTAATTCAGGAAGGGGGAGATTTATTGGGAATCCTTCCTAATTGATGTGAAAGCAAAACCAATGAATTTGGTAGATGAACCATTGAATAATTCAATGATGGTTATTCCAAGGTCTTGGAATTACTCCTTGAGTCTTGAGATTATGACGTCTAACTTAGAAAGTTGGAGTAGCACTTTTTAAAGTGTCTTGAAAAGTATGACATCAATTAATCATCCACTATGTCTTTATGATGGAGCCTTCCTCCCTTTCACTATATATATAGGGGACTTGTGAGGAAGAGTTACAACAAGCAAGTGAGAAAAATAGCATAGAGAGAAAGTGAGAGAGTTTATATTCACATAGTGTGAGATTTGTATTCCTAGTGAAATACTAGAGAGTTTGTATTTCCATCCTTTTTGGGTGAGACTGAGTGTTATTCTCTTTGTAAGAGAGAGTCAAATATTGTAATTCTACTTTCTATGTGGAGATATTTTCTGGATTAGGTCCCGTAGTTATTTCCTTCTCACATTGAGGAGGTTTTTCCACGTTAAAATTCTTGGTGTTATTATTCTACTCTTCTCTATTTTCTTTATCCATTTGCCGCTTCCTTAAGAACCCATTTTGCATTACACAGAGGAGAGAAATTGGTTCTGAATTTCCTAACATTAGATTTATATTGGAATATGCCAAGGTCATCTTAATATGCGTTTCTCAATTGAAGACAAGCATGAATATGTTTTGGGTTTAATTTGACATTGTTATTATGAAATTGGTATATTTATTTGAGTGAAAAATTAACATTATTATTATGGAATTGTGAAATTGATAAACACTAAATTAACGCATTTTCATCACAAAAAAATGATTTTTTTATAGTGAAGTTGAAGATTTGCTGTCTTTCTTCACACTTTCAAGAAGTTAACAGGACAGAATCTGCTATCTTTAAATATGTCCCCAAATTTGTTTTAAATTAATCAGTTAAAAAAATTAAATACTCATAATTTTTTCTATTTTTACTTCACTTTAATTAATTTGGGACAAGCTTAGAAATGTGCTTGAAAACAGTATATCATTATCCAAGTTGACCCACCACATGGGACGGAGAGTTCAGGTTGCTCGCACTTCCAAATGTGAACAGCTTATTGATGCATGATTGCAACACAAAAAATAATATAATATTCATAAAGAAATGTTGATGAATGTCTTAAGTTATTACTTCATTATTTTATTATTTAAAAATATGTTACTTAAGATATTGATAAACGAAATTCTCCTTATTTTTAATTTGTACAGCTAAGATCTACTTTTTTTAAATGAAAGTAATATCTATGTTAGTAAAAAAGGAAAGAAGGGAATTTTGTTACATTAATTTAATAATTTAAGTGATCCATGTTCACAAAAGTTACTAATTTGAATCAAAGTATCTAATGTAGTGATGACTGATAATTAATAGATCAAATTAGTGAGGTGTATTGCTAACTTCTCATCTCACTTTATATATGGTTTCCATCATATCCGAGGAGTTATTTTCTTCAATAAATTCTCCTAAATCATTCTATAAAGAGAATATTTATGCATAAGAAAAATCATGGCATTGTCTCTCTTATGAGTAGAAATACGGAGTGAGAATTAGATAAACATTAGTGAATGAGTAAGAAATGTGCGATGTTTTATAGAGAATGAGAGAAACTAAGTTCTTAACCATTAAAGAACACATAAAATGGAAGGCAGAGAGGTGAGAACAAAGATAATCAGAAAGTATGGCAAATAGAAATGAAACAAAAATGGAACATGTATTCCTTAATCTCTTCTTTTATTACATGTGAATGTTATAATGTCAAGTCCTAAAGAAATGGCTCTTATGAATCATTAAAGACTAATAAAATTTTAAAGTAATCATTGGTATAGAGCAACATGTTAGGAACATTATGATTTTCCTTGTGTTCCTCGAATTGAATTATGTTTGTTTGTATGTTCATTAATTATGATGCATATTTTAATCATCCAAATGTAGATCATTGCATATAATTAAGATTATAATGTCATAAAGATAATAAATTGGGTTAGCTCATTAATATGATGTATATCTTGATTATCCAATGATGGAATATTGCATGTATTTAAAAATATTAATGTCTTAAACATACTTATTTTTGCTCGTTTATCCAAAGATAACATGCATGTTTAAAGAATAATATGATTAATTACTTATTAAAAAAATAATATTAGGCCTCATTACTAAGGTTGCATTTAAGTTTTATCAAAGATAAATTAAATGCATTAATAAAAGTTTAATTTAAATCCATAAAGGTTTATTCAAAGAAGTAAAGTGTCAGCATCTCTTATTTCACCTTCATCCAGTACATTCACCTTAGGCAATGCATGTGGCAAGTTCAACAAACTGAACTATGTTGATTGGTCTGAACAAATTCAAATCTCACTTGGTGTGATGGAGTTTTACTTGGTCATCATTATCAATAATGTATCAACCATAACAGAGACCAACTCGAAGGGAAACAAAATTCTATTTGAGGCTTGAGAGCGATAAAACAAGTTGATTCTTAACTTGATGAAGATGTCAATCTCTAACAATGTCAAGCCGTCTATGCCTAAGATGAATAATGCTAGAGAACTTATGAGGAAGATGAAAGAGTACTCCCAGTTAGACATTAATGATAAGTCTGTGGTCTAAAATCTCATGACAAAACTACCGACCAAGAAGTTTGACTAGTTGCAGCCCATTCATGATAATGTAACTAGCATGACAAATCTGGATGTGAAAATGAATGAAATGAGGATGGAGGTAATAGAAACATTCTTAGTACAGTTCATCATTAACTTCCTTCTTGTTGAGATTCGTCAATTCCATGTGAACTACAACACCATAAAAGAGAAATGAAATTTCACGAAGTAAAGCAATGCCCATTCAGGACGAGGGAATGTTAAAGAAAATTAAGAATGTCTTCATTCACTTGTTTATTCAGGAGTCAACTAGCACCAACAGATTCAAACCACTCAATAGAAAAAAGAAAGGGGAAACAAAAAGATCCCCATTAAGGAATGGAAAATCCACAAAGAGATGAATTACTTCTTTTGTAATAAAAATGGGCACTATAAGAAGGATTGTCCTAAAAACAAGAAATAGTTCGAAAAGAAAGGTAAACATTTTGTTTTCGATTTAGATGAATCATTTCTTATTAAGGTTTCTAATAATACTTAGTGGTTAGATTCTGGTGCAACAACTCATTGTCATATATTGTGTAGGGATTCCTTTCAATATGAACCAAGAAACTGAGAAGTTTCTTTAGATAGGGAACAAAATGAATGCAGAAGTTAATGGAATTGAGGCATACGAATAATCTTAATTCAAACAATAAAAATATCAATTCAAATATATATGTATTATAAAAGTGACAACTTTTACTAGGAAAATATGTACAACTATTCTTTAAAGATGTATCGTAAAATATCACACTTGTATGTCGTTAGAAAATTAATAGAAATATCACAACTCTTTAAAAGAGAAGATAAAGAAATCATATAAACGACTACCGTCGTTCTTGGAAAATGTGTAACCCACATCACGAAGCAACCAAACTAAGATCAGAGGATAACAAAGAGCAAAAAAACGTCACAATGATGAAAATGGAAGAGCTGATTTCAGAATGCATCATTTAACCACACAAATATGCATATGTGTGTATTTGTGTAATGATAGCAAAAATACTCCATGTAACGAAAAGACGCAAAGATGAAATGAGACAGAAAGAAGTTGATGAGAAGATGAGAGAATGTCGTTTTGGTCAAGAGCTTCAAACCCCAAATTTCATTAGATGAACTTAATCCCTCCACTATTATTTTTTAACTGAAAAATCATAAACAGAAATTTATTGCATATGGTCATTTACTTTCAGTGGCAAAAAATTGTTGGACAAATTATCTACGTGTCACAATAGCAATTTTCCTTTTTTAATGTGACATGTAATGAAGCGTGAGCATTATTTAGAAATGCGACAAAAATGGATGGACAATGTGTGAGCATTATTTAGAACTGAAGAGAGATTATTGGAAGAGAAAAAGACGAATTTGAAAAAAATATTCAACATTATTTAACATGACATGTAATGAAACATCACCTTCAACTTTTCTCCCCCTTTTGAAAGAAAAAGAACACAACTCCAACTTTTCTCCCTCTTTTGACATCATCAAAAAAGAAGAAAAGCTAGTTTGTCCAACACATAGATAGATATATATAGCAAATAGTAACAAGAGATATATAAGGTTGACTTATTTGAAAAGTCAAGGTCAGAAATTTCTTATAAGAAATAGGAGTATGAATTTTGAATGAAATTAAATGCTAAAATATAGTCAACATGTCATAACATAGCATTTAAACGCAGTACACCTTAGTTCATACATAACAAAAAGAGTTCAAAATAGCAAATAACAACTATAAGACATTAGCTTTGAAATAACAACAACAACATCAGCAAAATATTTAAGTAAAATCCTAGACCACTACTCCTAAGAATCTGGATCAGCTCGTTAAAAATCCAAGTTCATCTAATCCAATCGGTTTGATAAACGTTGAAGCTCTTGTTTGACTTGATTGTTTGCTGTGTCAAGAGCATTCATCCGATTTGTGATATAGTCTCGAAGCGGAAACAACTCATCCATTATCATCTGACTAGAAGGAGTGGAGTCAGAAGACGATGATTCAACACGGAATGAGGGTCAAGTAGGAGGGTCAACAAAAAGATTTTCCTAGTTAGCAGCTTGTTGATCACCATTATGCTTATAGATCATATCGGTGGTATCTCAAAATAATCTCATCTTGTGCATCACATCCACATCGAATTTTTTATCACGAGTATCGAATGAAATCTTAGACTCTCCACTGAAAGAAATGCCAGAATACTCAAGTATAGCACTTATGAGAATATCATAAGACAAAAGTCCATATTCATCTCTAAAGGTCCACATTTATCTCATTATTATTAATGTCCAATTAATTAGAACATTATGTTTGATTGCGTACATCAATTATAGTTCTATATCATTTAATTGTGAATGATTTGAAATCTTTAGAACTACGGTGTAACTCAAAAAATAATGAAGCAAATAGTCTTTTAGGTTTAAATTTTCAACAAGTAAAATATTTTGGTTTCTCGCAAAGTCACTGATAGACATTTGCTTACACATTTCAATTTCCTCTTTTGAATATCTACATATAGAGTAGTAGAATTCCATATTAGTATAACCTTCTAAGTCACATTTAATGTCAGATTCAACTATCATCCCTATGTATGGCATATTACTACAAATAGAACTTAGAGTTTTGAAGTCTATGGCAATTTATTTGCCTTAGACAAAAGAGAAGGTGTTATTCTTCTTGAAATTTAGATTGCAGTAAAATACCCGTACAAGTTTAGAATAGTAAGAATAATGCATTTAACAAAAATCAAAGAGTCTTTGTTTCTTAAATAAGGTAGGGAAAATGAAATCATTATTCTCAAAAGAGCTTAACATACTATACTTTGGAGTAAAAATTGGTCTTTGCATGAAGTGTTCCTTGAAGGTTTTGTGTTGATCCTCGTTAGCCAAAAGACTCGGCTAATCCAATGTATTGACTTCATTAGAGGTTTGTGGCATTCATTGAGTTATATTGTAATGTTGTTTCTTGGTTCTAGAGGATGAAGCCATGAAGTTGAGATTTTGAAATCTTAGGTTTTGGAGATTTGGGAGTTTTTGATTTTTGCTTCTAAACACGAAAATGATGGTTGGAATGTGTTTAGAATTGAAAATATAGTATGAATCAACTCAAAAATCACTCAAAACGGTTTAGAGAAGTGGTTTTTTGAAGTTGGGAGGCTTACCATGGTTGAAAGAGTGAAATAGAGAAGATGAAGTATGAAAAATCTGAGTTTTCGCCTTATATAGTGCTGAGTGTAATCAATTACCACATTTGAGCGAACGATTGCTCAAAGCTAATGTACATGCTAGTTATTAGTTAATTAAATGTATTAATCGATTGCATTGATCAGTGTTTGAATAATTAGGCATATTTGATTCCTTGTAATCGATTATCCTAGAGTAAAAATTGATTACACGCCCTAAAACAATACAATTTAAGCAAATTTAACACATATATAAGCACAAGTAGACATGTAATACATATAATAAAACATATAGAATATATATAAATATGTTAGGATTGATATGTTTCATCAAGAATGCCTAATTCTCGTCTAAATTTATAAAAAAAGTTCTTTAGCTAAATGTTTAGTAAAGATATATGCTAATTGTTCACGTGTATCAACAATTCTAAGAGAACATATTTATTTTGGACATGGTCCCTAAGAAAGTGATGCATTATAACAATATATTTGGTTAGGGAATACATAATCGGATTCTTTGTAAGATTTATAGCACTAGTATTATCATATCTTAAGGGAATGCATCCTAAATCCAATCCGTAATCTCACAATTGTTGCTTGAGCCACACTACTTGGACACAACAACTACCTACTACTATATATTCTGCATCAGTAGTATTTAGAGCAACACATGCTTGCTTTTTACAATACCATGATACTAGAGCATTTCCAAGAATGTGATAAGTATCACTTGTACTTTTCCTTTCAGATTTGCATCCAGCAAAATCTGAATGTCCCGCCAAGTCACATGGATTTCCTTTAGGATACTGATGGGAAATATGTTACACAATATTCATAACCTTAATTTGTCATGATTGATGATTCTTGATACCTAATTGAATTTTTTCCACATGGTTTAGTGTTTTAGACTTTATTGGACTAATATTCCTAATTGTGAATCTGTTTATAGTTTTGGACCCATTGTTTAGGGTCCATTTTTTGTTTTACTCATTTGAGGAGTAGGGAACTCGGATTCCACTTCATTCTATCTTATTAGACAATTTTGTTTTTCCACTTTGCTCTGCTAGGGTTTCAACTTCTTCATTTTTGGTTTGTTCTTCCATTGCCATAGAAGGCTAAATTTCTAGACAAAATTCTTATGGTAATGTATCACAACTCTTGAGATTTTGTTATTAATGCATTTTCGGTTTCCTCACTATTGCTTAATTCCATTGTTTAGAAACTGGTTTGTGAGTTTATCATCGCTTAATTGATTTACTCTCTAGTGTATGAATGCTTAGTTCGTGTGAATTTTTTAATTGTTTCATGCTGATTTAGCTTAGTTAGAGGCTTAGGTTTTAGAGCTTCAAATTGATTATCGCATAGTTAATTGATTCTCAACAAATTCGGAAGTTAATGATTGGAATCTGAAATTTATCTTTCAAAACCGAGGATTGAATTGTGAATAAACGAACCAAAGGATTTAGTCACTTTATTACACTGCTTACTTACTGTTTCTGTATTATTTTGAGTTCATATGATCCAACAACAAATGCCCCATGTGTGTGTGAGTATAAGGTGTTTGAATCTTTACTTGAAAGATAATCCTTAAGAAACGACCTAGGAGTCACTTCCTAGTACTATAGTTTTTAATTGTTATATTATTTGCATCGGGTACGGCCTCAATCAGATACCATAGTCCTACATCAAGTGTGCCTTTAAGATATTTTAATATCCTTTTCACAACATTAAGATATTACTCTTTAGGCTTTGATTGATAACGTGTACATAAACAAACACTAAACATAATATCAGATCTATTTGCAGTAAGATAGAGAAGAGAACCAATCATACCTTGATACTTAGAGACGTCAATGCTTTTTCCAGTCTCATCAGCATCAATGTATATTCCAGAACCCATAGGAGTGGTAATAGGTTTGTAGTCATCCATTTCAAAGCGTTTTAGAAGATCCATGCAGTATTTAGACTGACAAACAAAGATGTCATCCTTGAGTCTTTTTTATTTGTAGTCCAAGAAAGTAGTTCAACTTTCCCATCATGGACATCTCAAACCCCCATTGCATCAGTTTAATAAATTCACTATATAAAAGATCATTAATAGAACAAAAAATGATATCATCAACATAGATTTGAATAAGTATGATGATCTATTTTCTTAGTGAATAAAGTAGTATCGACCTTTCCTTTAGTAAATCATTTGTCAAGTAAAAAGTTTGTTAGACGATCATACCATGCACTTAGATTTAAAGAATAAAAATGTTACCTATACCAAAGATTTTTCTTTTGATATTCTCTACATAGGTAACACGACCTTTGTTACTTGAATAAGAATATTTTGAATCTCCATGTGCTATGTGCTTTGAACAGTCATTATCATGATAACACATTTTGCTTATGGCTTTCAAGCACTCCTGCTAAATAAATTAAAAAAATATTTTCTATGTACACAATGTGATTTGGGTCCTACGGGGTTAGAACCTTTTTCTATCCATTTATATTGGCCAGATGACACACCATATTTTCTAATATGACAAGTGTTAGGTATGTGACCAATTTTATCACAGTATGAACAAGTCGGTAGATGCTTATGTGTCCAAGATTTTATTTTAAAAATAGGATTAGTATGGACAGTTTCTTTATAAAACTTTATAGTGTTTCCCACAATTGTTTTTCCTAAGATATTCTCATTTTTAGCCACATTACTATTTGCCTAGCCAAGACCTCTACGGTCTATTAAATGTCTTTGAATTTTTATGATATTTTCTAAATTGTGGCTGCTCTTGTTAAGTTTATTAAGTTCAAGACTTAACGTTGAAACTTTAGTTTCAAGAGCAACACAATATTGACATGATGAAAAAAATGGGTTTTCAATATCTTTCTTTAGAATATTGTTATGGAGTTCCAAAATAAAAATTTCATTTTTATGTTTTAGGGAAAATTTGGAAAGCTTAACATATTCTTGATCTAAATCATTAAAAGCATTTTGTACTCGTCATATGAAAATGTATCATTTGGTTGAGAGTTACTAACCTCATAATCGTCATTTGAATTGTGTGAAGTCATCAAAGAAATATGTGTTTGCTCCTTAATTATGAGTTCTATATTTGAACCATCATCTTTATCTTTTGATATGACATTTGTTTTACTATGTATCTTGTCATTCTTTCTTTTGAAAGTATGATGTTTCTGTAGGGTTGGACAAGCACATTTAAGATGATCTGGTTTTCTGCATATAGAGCATGTGAATTTTGTTTTGATGTTGATGTTTCACTATTTGTTGCGGACCATTTTATGTCTTTACTTCCATGCATTCTTTCTAGAGTGTCCCAAATTTCTTTTGACGATTTGCACCTTGACATTCTAAAAAATTCTTTTTCTCCTAGAGCCAAAGAAAGAATGTTTTTGGCTTTAAGATCATATTACACTTTATTCTTATCTTCATCATTCCAATAGGACCCTGGCTTTAATTCCCTTACACTATTAACAATAGTGAAATGTTCATAAGGTCCTTCTTCATTCGCATTCCAGATGTCCATGCCTTGAGATTCTATAAAGATTCTCATCCTGATTTTCCAGAAATCATAGCATTCTCCAACGAAGCTTGGAGAGCGATTGATGTTGGAACCTTATCCCAAAAATGATCTTGAGTCCATCTATGAAGTATGATATGTTTGAGAATAATTTACTCAAAATAAGCTCTAGCGCCAATTGTAAGTATTAGATGACAACTAAGATGGGGTGAATTGGTTCTTAGGAGAAATGACCAATTTTTCTGCTTAAGATATCAAAGTGTTTGTGCAGCGGATTATTGATGAAAAATCAACAAAGTAAAGCAATAATATAATCAGAAGAATATTGTAGAAGAAGAGTACATAGAGAATTTTTATACTGGTTCGACTTCTTGTCCACTAAATATTACATCTAGTACTTTTGTCACACAAGAGATTTTTCCACTGGATAATTTGAGTTGCAATTATAAATTCTCTCTGAGACCCTTGTACCTTATACACTCACAACTATCTATCCTTGGAAACAACCTTTCCAATTGAACTTTTTTCCCCTTCTCAACACACCCTTGTGATGAAAGGTTTACAACAAGATGAAGAATATATCAATGGTAGGATTGTTTTTACATGTTTTGACAATGCTATAACTTGCAATTCTTTTCTCACAATGTATATACTTAGTAAATAATGTTCTTATATCTTTGAAAGTTTAGTGTAACACTGTGAATTTTCTGTGTATGTTTTATTAATTACTTATTTTAACAACGATTAATTTTAGAAATTAATCAGTATTGAATTAGACTAAACCGTAGTTGAGTGTTAGTCTTTTTTTATAATTTCTTATTTTGTGGTAAATTTTCGTAATTTTCTGTGACGTAAAGTTTTGTAGCTGCCATCGGGCCCAAATTCGCCCGAATTCGGCCAAATAACGTGTTTTTGAGTTCCGTAACTCGGAATCGAATTCCGATTGTGCCATTGGCTTCGAAATATTATTTCGAGTCAAGACAGACATCAAGTTTATCCAGAACGCATTTCTAATTATTTTTTACTTCGAATTTTGTGTTTCGAAGTTATAACCGTAAACCGAAGTTGGGAGATTTTTAATATCCGACCGAGTATTAACCGATAATAATCGAGCATGGTTTATTCACGAATGTTTCACCAAAAGGTCACATCGCTTTCATGTAAGAGGCTTGCTTGTTGAACAAGCAAAAGTACATATCCTCTTACACAAAATCTCCTAAATCACTCAACAAATCCTCTCACTCCACCATCATTTGACACATCACCTATGCTAGTCTAAACCTACTTACTTTGCACTAAATTTTCTGATTTGATGAGGGTGAGGCTCTCCTATAAATACCTCACCTCATTCTCTCAGTTTTACACTAAATTTCCTATACAAACTAAGTAGTCTTTTATTTTCTCTTCTTCATCTTCTTCTCATACTTTATAGAAAGTTATGAGATTTTATTATGTTGTTCATAAATTAGAGTTTATATTTGTTCATTAAGTATTTTATGAGGGCATAACTAAAGGAGATGATAATAAAATCATATGAACATTTATGAAGTTTTTGACTTTTGTACATCTTGAAATTTCTTCCTTGTTCTTAGATGGAAAAACTATATCTTTGGACAAGGATAAATGAGTTATTTGTTTGGAAATATTACAAATTATTGTTAGTATTTGAATATTTTTAAAGGTGATGATTTTAACATCAAATGAACCTTTAATGTTTTTAGGAAAAAGTTTGTATTTTATTCTTGAAAGTTTATGATGTTGACGAGTAGTTGTTCAAAATGTTTCATTTTCAGAAATTATTATGTTGTAAAAGCGGTTTAGCATATTTTACTCTTTGATTTCCAAGTAAAAATAATGATTTGGGATAAAAGGATTTCTAGTTAAAATAATGATTTGGGATAAATGATGATTTATTAAAGGCTTAACTTCATAAACTTAAAGTGTTATGAAGTTTTGGATATTAAAGTAGTAGAAAGTCTTACCTTAGGATTTATTTTCATGACTATGAAAATAACACTTACTAACCCTTGAGGTTTT
>NC_032023.1:2984679-3011346 GCF_001865875.1 Lupinus angustifolius | reverse complement strand
TGTATTTATTTTATTTGACTTACTTTAAAGTGGTAAGAATAACTAAAAGATGTTTAGTGTGAAATATTAAATTAAGAGTCATTCTTTTTCATGACTATGAAAATAACACTTACTAACTCTTGAGGTTTTTTCCTAAAAAATTAGGTGATAAGATGTTCATGAAAATTTGTTTTAGTAGTATACTTGAAATAATGAGATTTACCTAAAAGTCTTGACTTTATAAACTTAAAGTGTTATGAAGTCTTAGATGGAAAATGATTTAAAAATGTTGAATCTTAGTTAATTGTACTTACTTTAAAATGGTAAGATTTACTTAAAAATTATTGATTTTGTTAAATTGACTTACTTTAAAAATGATAAGTCTAGCTTAATGATCTTATTTTAAAAGGTTAGTTTTAGTAAAAATGTTTTACTTACAAAAAATAAGATTTATGAACTATCGGAAAAATGTAATGAAGTGGGAATACATGTCTAGAAATGTTATGTCTAAGTAAAGACTTGGTATTTAAGGGTGTGTTTATGACTCACCTCTCTTTCCTGGGAACTAGCCTAGTGTACATCCACAGATTACGAAATAACTCCGGTATAAGTTTTATTGAAAATCTTACTTCAAAAAGTGTTATTTGATTGTAAGACTTTCAATGGCAAATGATGATGATTCAAGGATATTCAACCTTGAATCGGATGGATGAAATAAATTAAATTCATTTTATACAAGTACCTTTGTTCTTGCCCTTATTTAGGGCAAGGTTTCCGACTGTGATGTCGTGATTAGGAAAATGCCCAAAAAGGATTACATGCTACCATGCAGCAAGGTCGTCTGACCGTAAGAGGCTTGGCCATGTGGCCATCTAGGATATTCAGTGATGGTTCGTAGTGGTAAGGATGTTATTCCTCTTTTACGTGATGACGTAAGATCGGGTCCCATATGAAGCATTCCTTTGGGAGATGTCTTAGGTTGGGCCGATCATATAAAATAGTGATAAAAAGATTTAATCGACTAATCTCGGTTAGTGTGTACTCATTATGGATAATGAAGTAGTGGAGAGGAAATTTACGGGAGACTAACGAGCCTCGAGATGTTGAGAGGGATGACGATGGCGGTGGTTCATCAGCAAAGTCATGAGGGTGAGTCTAGGTGAGACAAGTCCCTTGTATTCCTGGATGAGGTATTCGGTTGGATCGGACAGTTCTCACAATGCAAACTAGACGATCTCTGACAACCCCTCTTTGCAATCAGGATCAATGAGAGGGATGCCCAGAAAGTGTTTGATACGACACCGTCCTGAAATGGACAGTTCTTCGGAACAGGTCGATCATATATCCTTGCGATGAATAATTTTGGTGCGTTCAAATCGGCTTGTTATTTTCTTAAACTCTTGGTTATTTCTGAATAGTATATTAAGAGGATATTGGTGAAAGGATGGATGAAACAAGCATAAAATTCATACATTGAGATTGTGGACTTTGATCCTCATAATCTGAGATTATAACATCATTCATCATTGTGCATTTTTATATGTGATGTATATATTGTGTTTATTATGTGTGGCTGTCTAGATGTGATATTCTGTATAATTCCACGCCGTCAATGAGTAATATTCATTAGATGTTTTACTTCCTCTTCTTTCTATTTGTCTTCTATTCGCGTTTTGTTCAGATGGATCGCTCGGTCAGGATTTAGAGTTACCGCTTTTCTATGTCCTAGGAGGGGGCATGGAGTAGTGATGGTCATAGATACACCTACACAGGCCCTTATGCCTTAGAGATAGATATGGTGTGTGATGGATCTTTCATGCGCATTCCCTACCATCACGAGGAGCTGGAAGCTTCCTTTACCTTGCCACCTCGTAGACCGGCACCTGTTGCGCCATCGACCTAGTTTGGGACCCCTCAGGGGCCAAATGCTGCAAGGCCTTCCAGGAGGCGACGGACTTGGGATGATGCGATGAGTTCCCCAGTATGGAGGAGAGCAGCCCGGCGGACGATGCCAGACCTCTAGGCAGATGCAATGGTGGAGACTCCCTCGCATCATTCGCCCTATGTTCCAGAGGAGGAGATGGCGACGGAGGAAGATGAGCCAACAGCTGACGAGGATGACTGCGTGGAGTTGATTAATATTGAGGACTCCATTGAAGTTGTCAACCTCTCCTCCAACTCGGAGATAGAGGAGGACCCAAGCGAGTGTTCCAGCATACACGTAGACGTTGGGGCTAGCCGCTAGGAGCTGTTTCCATTTCTATTTTGCTTTTTGATTAGGGTACTTGTGTAGGGTATTTATTTTGGAGTTGTTTTATTTGGGCGACAATTAGGTTCCGCCTTGTACTTTGTACCAACATTTCATGATATTCTAATGAAGTAGGATTCAAAGTTATATTGAGTTATATTTTTATTACCTTTAGGTAATGGTGTTTTCCGTATTGTATGTTACTTAAAGTGATGTTGCAAAAATGAAACGAATATAAAGAAATAAATTTTATATGGCATCATTATAAAAAAAATACCCATTTTGAGCAAGATTTTTGGAGCGTTACATTTAGAACATAAGCACTTAAAGCAACTTCAGAGAATCTGAAAGTTTGAGAACAAAATTGCAAAGTAGTGTAGAAAATTGTTTCACTAAGTTCAGAGAATTTCGTGTATGATTGTGTGAGAATTATTATTATTGAATTGAATGTCTCAATGCCCATAAACAAGCTTCCAATCAACCAATGTAACCTTTCATGAAAAAGGAGACACGATTGGAATGAAACCCATTCACTTTGGATGAAAGCTATTCATTTGAATTTGAAAATCTGGTATCTAACAACTATGGTTAATTGATTGTCACAATGGGTAATCGATTACCAAAAGTTTCTGTCCAAAGTGGTAATCAATAAATACAAGTAATTAATCGACTACTCAGTGTCAGTTATGCTTTATATTTGTTTTCTTAGTCAGGTAACTTGTTATGTAGTTTTAACAGCTATGATTAATCGATTGTCACAATGGGTAATCGATTTCCAAAAGTTTCTGTCCAATGTGGTAATCAATAAATACAAGTAATTAATCGACTACTCAGTGTCAGTTATGCTTTATAATTGTTTTCTTAGTTAGGTAACTTGTTATGTAGTTTTAGTAACCTGTTACCAAATGCCACACAGTTCAGGTAATTTGTTACCTAGATCTAGTAACATGTTATTCAGGTCAAGTAACTCATTACTTAACATTATTGACATTTTATCAAGACTTATTCAATTCTTTTAAAAATAGTTTTAATTCTTTTGATCATTGCTACTAGTATATAATATGAGTGTAAGGATAGAAGTACATATTGAAGACTTAATCTATAATTTTTTAAAGTTTGAATCTTCTCTGTCTTCTTCCTTTTCTTATTTTTGTGATCTTGTGTCTTCATCAAAACTGTGTCAATATCAGGTACAAGATCTTATTCACAAGCATTATTTAGAACTAGAAAGATTATTGGAAAAAATTATTTAATGTGACATGTAATGAAACGTCAGCATTATTTGAATTTGAATTTAAACATGAAAAAGCATAGAGACTCATATATGATAGTCAAATGCCATTTTTCATTTTTAAAATAGGATATAAAAGTATACAATGTGTAAGAGTTCACTGTAAAATAAGAAGTATATATAGTACTGATTTGAATTTAAAAAAATCATGATAGTCCTTAATTTCTTTTATCACTTTCTAGGATAATAAAAAAAGGTAATGCATTTTAATACATTTTTAATCTTTTGTTTGCATTATAAACTAACAGTATAGTATTTTGTGTAAGAGTTAAAACCTCCTCAATTTTATTTTAATTTTTATGAGCAAATACTTTTTTTTGTACTAAAGAGACAATAGGGGTAACTTACCCAAAGATAAATGTTTTATATGTATTATTTTATATTATTATATTTATCACTAATAAATAATAAGGAACAACCATCTTATTAAAAAATCAATTAAAAAACAAATTATTAAATTCTTTAATGATATGATCGTTTTCTATTGGTGACTAGTGTGTACTGGCACTTCGTGTCTGTCGGTCAATATTGTATGGTACTACGTATTTAATTTTTATATATTTCAATTTTTATAATTAGAATACATTTGTTGTATTTGATGTTCTTTATATTATAATTTATGTGCATTTATGATAATATTTAGTTTAGGGTGAGAGGTGTGATTAATTAATGTGTTGGTGTTGGTTAATTAGGATTATATGATTTTTTGTAAAAATTAAATAATGTGAAGGGCAAAATAGGAAGTTAAAATTACATCATGGTGGAAGTTACACCATGTTTTGGCTTTATATATACTAGTGTGTTGACACTTGACCGGCACTCCGTGCCGATCGACCCGCATTCTTATGTTTTTTATATAAGTATAAAAAATGAAACATATAAGTTCAATAGAAAATGTAAATTTAAGAATATAAGATGTAATAATTGATATGATATACACAAAAATTTTATAAATTTCTCGCGCATCTAATAATCATTATTGAGTTGTTGGATATATTTTTTCATGTGCTATTGTTTTATATTTGGGTTGAGAAAGAGATAAGATAAAAAAGAATGCGTGGATGAGTAATAATGTATTGATAAAAAATGAAAGCAAAATGTGGAAGTTTCCATTTATTAAGGAGAGGTTAAAAAAGATAAAAATGAAATTTAAAAATTATACCATGATAGTTATTATTTGTTTTGGCTTTATTAATAGTATAAATAGTATAAGTATATATAGTATAGAAGTATAGATAAAGATATAAGGTAAAGAAACTTTAGTAAGTATATTAAACAAAGTGATTAGCTTCTTTTCTGTTTTATATCTATGATTGTATAAGGGTTGAAAACCCTTCTAATTACTCATAACTTTAGTTGTATGATAATAAATTATAAGTTGATATTGGTAAATATAATTTTGGTTCGGTTGGTGAATATTCTCTTAGGAAGAAGACAATGATAAGCTGGTGCAGAAATATGGTTGCAATTAAAGAAAATAAATAATTGGTTCATAAATCAAACGAAAAAATTATGTTTTTACTTTCGGATTAAAAATTGTGAGATTATAATCTGTTTAAGTTTGAATACCTTAGTTAAAAACTGAATATAAATTAATTTGTTTTGTTTGTGTAAGATAGAAAAATTGTTTTTTGCATAGTAATTTACAGAAAAAAAGTATGAGGTTATTTGTTTAAGTTATGATTACTTTAGTTGTTTCTACAGTATTTTTAAAAAAAAATATATTTTTTAATATTTACCATCATATAAATTTTTAAATTTAAATATTGCATAACAAAGGCTAAAAATATATATTAAATAAAATACAATATAAAAGCCAATATCAATACCAAAAATAACATGACAAACAAATAAATAAAAATTGCTAAACTTGAATTACACAATTCACAAAATAAATAATACACAAAATGAGAGTTATGAGTTTGGTGGTGATTATATATGGCAAAACGGGCTAAGGGCCCACCTGCATAACTTGCAAAACTTTTGGAGGAGAGCATAGCAATTTTGTCCATTAGTCCGTTTAGCATGGTTTGCCATATCTAGTAGTGATGATGTGAAGAACTATGGATTTTGGTGGAAGAGTTAAAAGATGAGAGAAATAAAGTTATGAAGGGATAAAATGGGAAGTGAAAAAATTGAAAAAATAAGCTAACAAAAATAAATCAACATATGATTTTGGAGGTTCTACTTTTAGCTTATTTTTTCAACAAAAAAAATTAAATTTATAATTTCATTTGGTTGCCAAACATACATAGTTTATATTTTAAGTTTTCTTTCAAAAAATAAGCAAAATCTTAAAATTATAAGCTATACCAAACATGCACTAACCCTTAATTTTCTAGTGGTTCAGTGTGCGACTCAATCTATAAAACAAGATCACATTTGTTGTCTCACAAAAGTGTACCGCTCCATGTGCTCTTATTTGTGTTTCATTGAAATAAATGTATTTAAGTTAAAAAATTAATAATTAAATATTTTTCTAATCAATTACAAACAGTGATATATGAAGTGATACACTTTTGGGACAGAAGATGTTCACTCTATTCATTTGTTGCCAATATGGGTGCGAAACTCATGCCTTTCCTTATCTCATGTGGTGATATGCTTAATTTTGGTAACAAATTGAAGAAAAATCTTCTCGAAGAGCCAAATACTTGATTTTACTTATATTTTTAATGATAAAAGTGTTATTCCATTATATATAAAAATGTTTTATCATGCTATGTTTTTCTTAGTTTTTTGTAATACTTGTGTCTCCCTTGTGGAGAAGATCCTCACTTTAACTTATTATATCAAGAAAAAGATACTCGTCGGTTAAAGAGCTTTTGTACTATTATTAATAATCAAATATTCATTTTCCAATATCATTGTTTCCTAAAGATACATTAGTACTATTGTACCGAGCCAGATTCTTATACATGTAAAGATAATTAATAAAATATTGTCAACATATTAAAAATTTAATTTTAATTTTGATTATAAATAATAATACCACCAAAGATAAGTCCACCCAAATATCATGTGTTTTATGTATTTTCATGGAGCAAATTTACGTATAGGTGTACTTTGACTTTGTAATTACCATAGTAGTATAACTTTATTTTTTATTATCAAAGTAGTGTAAAATTGAAGAAATCGTCAATAGCCAAGGCGTTTTCCCTTTTTTTTGTCTCATCCACACCTAAATCGTCAACCTCATAGGAGTTTTATTTTTTATTCATTTTGTACAGAAATCGTCAACCATGTAGGCGTTTTTGGTTTTTATTTTAATTTTTTATTTTCCAGGAGCAAAATCGTTGGTGATGTAGGAGTTTTATTTTTTTAATCATAAAGTACATAAATTGTTGGTGCCATTGGAGTTTTTGATATTTTTTTTAATTTCTGTACCAAAGTCGTTGGTGCCATTGGAGATTTTCATATATATATTTTTTAATTTGCCCAGCAAAATCGTTTTGTGACAATGGAGTTTTTGGAATTTAATTTTTTAAAAGATGTCCACATATATCATTGCATAATGGTAAATTCTATACATGCATAGTAAATATAAACTATCAGTTGAAAGAACAGGAGAACTCCATGTGAACATACACGTGAAGAGAGTTTCAAATTTGTTTTACCCAAAATCACCTATATCTTTTTTCCCCACTGGACCACATGAATTATTACTCTTCAACATGAAATTTCAAACCAAATTATGCAAGAAAATGGGGCGAGTGCTTTTGCAAAACAAAACCATTCATTTTAGGGTTCAAAGTTAATCTATTAGATATATGTAGACATCTTTTAAAAAATTAAATTCCAAAAACTCCATTGCCACAAACGATAGGCAAATTAAAAAAATAATATGAAAAACTCCAATGGCACCAACGACTTTGTCATGGAAATTAAAAAAAAATCAAAAATTCCAATGACACAAACGATTTATGTACTTTATGATTAAAAAAATAAAACTCCTACATCACCAACAATTTTGCTCCTGAAAAATAAATAAAAAAAACCAAAAACGCCAACATGGTTGACGATTTAGGTGTGGATGAGACAAAAAAAAAGGGAAAACGCCATAGCTATTGACAATTTCTACAATTTTACATTACTTTAATAATAAAAAATAAAGTTACACTACTATGGTAATTTCCCGTTTTCATGCATCCTTTTCTCATTAAATTCATTTAGGCCCGATTATTTAAAAGAAAAAAACTGAAATTTAAAAAAGAAAAGCTTAAAACTTAAAAACGGAGAGCTCACCGTACCTCTATACAGAAAAAACCTAGCCGCCGCTCGTCCACCGCCTCACCGCCGCTCCTGCACGCGTCACCGCTCCACGCCGTCGTCCACGAGTTGCAGACTTGGATACTGCAGTAAGGTTTGTAACTTCTTTTGTTATTATTGTAATAGTCTCATTGAGTTGGGTGATTCTCAAGCATAACAATTTTTCTGATTAAGGCTTAGTTCATCGTAATGTGGCTTGGTTTGAAAATTAGGTTAACTGTGTTTGGGAATTATAGAAAAATATACTGAATAGAATAGTAAGTATCATCGTTCCTAATCTTCCTTGCATATAGGCTCCTCCTATCTCTCTAAAACCTCTTTAATTTGAATTTCTTCTTAAAACCCCACCCACCACTTTTTTCATTTTCATTCATTTTTCTTTAATACCCTTTTCATCAATCCAATCCTTTATTTCTGGTACGTACTCCTCTCTTTAATGGGTATGTTGAAAGTTTCGTTTTTTATTTAAATTTTAATTGTTACATATTTGGGCATCATCCACCATGTTCATGGGATTTTATATGTGTTTGTTGTAGACCTGTGGTGGGTTTGGTCTGTAATATGGTGTGTCTTATTGTTTAAGGTTATGGTTTTAATGATCTGCATATGTCAAGGGATGAAGCAGTTTCTTCTGTTTAATGTTTGTGTGTGATCTGTCTTTGATCAACAAGGTGTTTTTGCTTGAACAATTTCATGTCTTTGGATTAAGGGGTGGTTGTAATAACTAAAAATGGCATGCAAAACTGTCAGTTTTCAAAATAAGTCTCAGATTATTATGTTAATGCATGTTTTTGCTGGTGTTGGCTTTACTACTAAGGTTTTGGTGTTGCCATATTTTCATGGGCACACACATGTCTGTTGAAAAACCTGGGTCTTTGTTGTAGCTTGTTTAAGTTATTTTAGTTTGGTTTGTAGTGGTATTTATTTTGATGATTGCTAGGTGCATTGCTATTCGCTCCTTTTGTCGGATTAACTCGACTTTGTAGTTATGATTCCTAAGTCTAAGGCTTGTTTACACTACAATTTGATGCTAGAGAGGAAGGATCTTTTGGAGGTGTGAGTATTAAAACTGTCCGAGTGTATTGGCAGCCTTCCTGTTCCTCCTTTAGTCTATAGCATATTGTATGTTGCCAGATTTTGGATTCTTGATTGATGTCTTTTGTTTGCTTTCATAAATTCAACAACAACAACCAAGCCTGAATCAATTGAATGCTATCTGTATAAAATTCGAAAGGGCTTTGGAAAACATTGGAGTACAGTTCTAATAACAAATTGAAGCTAACAATAGTGAAAGAAAGATAAACAACTAAGAACATAATATGTATCCCTTATTTTAAGATCAACATGTGTCTGATTCTTATAATTTATTTAAACTGAAACCACATTAAAAGCATCATGGATTTTAATTTTGCGCCCTTCTCATCATACAGAGGTCCTGAGCAGAAACACGTTGCAAATTCATATATTGTTTTTGGTGGTGCAGCAGCTTATTCAATTGAGATGGAGAGACCTGATGGGCGGACCCCAAATCAACTGAGGCCACTATCCTCCTCTCGTTCTGTACTCCATCGTGCTCATGGTTCTGCCACCTGGTCTCAAGGTCACTACCCTCTTTCCTTTAAACATCATAACACATAATTTTTTATAGAGCATTATGTCATCGTTCAATCCATGTAGCCGATCCTACCTAGTGGGATAATGGCTTGGTTGTTGTTGTACTCATTGTTTTTTGTTTCTCTTTGTGTAGGAGATACTAAAGTTATTGCTGCAGTTTATGGACCCAAAGGAGGAACAAAGAAGAATGAAAACCCTCAAAAAGCTTCAATTGAAGTTATATGGAAACCTAAGACTGGACAGATTGGTAACAAGAATAATACACTCTTTTTGTAATTTTGGAGTGAATAATACACATATTAGAATGTTCGTTTATTTTATTAAACATGGTTTAGGAAAAGTGGAGAGGGAGTATGAGATGATATTGAAGAGAACTCTGGAAAGTATTTACATTCGTACAATACATCCAAACACCACTACTTCTGTTATAGTCCAGGTAAGTTTTGTTGTAACTTTTGTATATTAGAAGCTAGTATTTGTTTGCCATGTATTTTTCATTTTTCAATTAGCTAAGGTTGAAACAACATGCTGCGAAAAGAGTAGTCATGAGGAAAAATATAATTATTTTTGTTCTTGAAAAATATTTGGCTGGCAGTTATTAGAAGCCCCATTATTCTGTATTTGCTTTTTCTTTTAGTCATATGGTTGTTTTTACTTCTTTGAAAATGTTCCAGCACATGAGTATGCATAAATATGAATTAGAAATGCATTTTGCTATTATATTTATGATGGGAAAATAAGAAACCGTTGATGCTAAAGTTAGCATGTAAAGTAAGATGACTCGTTAGCGTGTATTATTTGTAGTTTTGAAACAAGCGTGGTGTGTTTGACATTTTTTCTAGTGTATACATGTGGCAACAGTCATGTAAGGATTGTGCTATGGTGCCTTTGTATTAATAGTTCTCATTTAAAATTGGAAATTGGTATTAACTTTCTCGCCTTCATATATTTATTGATTTGCTTGCTTTTGATTTTCCATACATTCTAGCTTTAGTGTGTTCTGAAGTTATCTACAAATGTTTTTATTTATATATTACATCAGGATTGAACACTCTTTATTTTTGCTGCAGGTTGTCCATGATGATGGTGCTGTATCCTATTTCAAAATTTAGTTATGGGTCAAGTTTTACTTTTTTAGAACTATGAAGGAATAAGATTGATTACCTTCAATTCCATGAAATATATACTCCAGATTGATGTAAATGTGTAGTACATGAGGGGTGGGGGCATAAAGGGATCTATGTTTCTGTACTTTTTTCTTGACTTATTATGTAGCTCCTTCCGTGTGCAATCAATGCAGCATGCGCTGCACTTGTGGACGCTGGAATTCCCCTTAAACATCTTGCTGGTAATCAGAACTTGTTTGTTATTTGTCTTTAGGTTTATTAATATGGTTTCTGTTATGGTAAATAAATGATATTCATCTTTTGTCTGCAGTTGCAATATGTTGTTCTGTAGAAGAGGGTGGATACATTATATTGGACCCAACTAAACATGAAGAGGAGGTTAGTATATTTCATTTTGCCTCAATTTATAGTATATTATTTTGGGAGGAGGAGCAGATCCTCGACATTCCCCGTTATTTGTCTTTTGTTCAGCATAGTAGACTTTGTTTTGGTGAATTTCAGACTCATCCACTGTATCAGTAGTGGAAATTCCTATCATCTTTATTCATCTGTGTAAAAAATTGGGAATCTGTACCTTCATGGTTTGGGAATTTTGGCATGTCGGGGTTCAGCAAGGATCTTTGCCTTGGTCATGGCCAACTAATTATAGTTTCAATAGAGACACTCATTTTACGAGAAAAGTTTATGCACACGTTTATCTGTTTCTAAATGTTACACTCACATGAATGACGAATCTATGGTTTAGAGGAAGCGTGGAACCTGCTAGCAAATAATATTTTTTTGCCTGCAAGCATAGGTCGATCATATAGTTAATGTCTGTTGGTGTAGACAATGTTTTGAATTGGAAACTTACAATCCCAATCCTATACTTGTGCACAATGCTAATTTAGTTCATTTTTATGTTATGGCAGAAAATGAAAGCATTTGCGTATTTAGTTTTTCCGAATGCAATTGTTTCAGTCCTACCAGAGAAATCATTGCAAGTTGGTGATGAGCCCATGGCACATGGACTCATCACATCTGTTACACAGGGTGGCATGTCAGGTATTCTGCCATACTTCTACTCTTTCTACTCTATTCCTTCAATAGGAATATTGATTTCAAGTTTTTCATGAAGTTCTATTTTTCCTACAATTAGCCTCTAGTCTTAAACACTTGTGTTTAATTTTCTAATATATTGTGTGATCTAATTGTTTGTCTCATTATTTCTCTTGAAGTGGATGATTATCTTCACTGTCTAGAACGAGGGCGTGCTACTACTGCAAAGTTGTCCGAATTTTTGAGGAAGAACGTAGAGCCGAAATCTACAAGCGAGCCATCTAAAGCTGGGTGATTTGTAATCATTTTAGATGTAGTTTCCTAGAATCTAATTTTTCCTGCACAAGGGATGAGGAGTATGGGATGCTCCTAGATTTTGTTTGTAATTCCACCTTTAAATGTTACATGAAATTGTTGTTCTAATGATAAAAAGTTTAACTGCTTAATTAAAAAATTTCCAAAGTGGCCTTTCTCATTCTCTTGTTTAGTTTTATATAAATTTCTGGTATTTTTTCAGCAATAAATTTCTCTTTATATTTCAGCTAGAGTTAATGCTGCTTTCAGAGAAGAATCACTCAAATAATTTGTAGCAATTATAAGTCTTATTTCATATGTAGCTTGTACATTTGGCATCGTGATTTTATGAATTTTTGCTTATTTTGATTGAGTATACAATATTTTCCTGCTAGGAACCAAAGATAATCACTCTCTTACACAAGACAAAGCTAGAAAGTTCTAACTCCCAAGTTATTTTATTCACATGTCAAAGTGTTACATATTTAGAGGACATTATGTCTAATCATGCATCATAACTACTATGTCTTAACACTAGCTGACATGTGGCTTGGTCGTGTAGTGGTACTAGGTCCTTTATCATCCCCAAGTTGATATTGTCCACTATGTCTATGAATTGGAATACCTTGGTTTAAGTACTAATAATATCCTATTTTACTTCGAATGATTCAATCAAATTAGGAATAGATGCCCAAAGTTTTTATGTGATGTAATATATCAATTAAGATGATTAGACAGCATGCTCAATATGATTTGTTCATCTTCGGAGAAATATCAACACAAGTTTATAATACCCCTTATCCAAAAAAGTGTAAGGATTTGTGTGGTTGATTTGTGGAAATCTCCTCAGAACTAAGCGTTCATATGGAAGTCAAGTGCATTAATGATGAAATGTCATATCAATTTCATTTCAAATGACTCATACACTTAGTATTAATGTCGAGTGCATTAATGATGGAATCTTGAAGACTTGTTCACCACCAGCAGCCAAGTATGATTCTTCATGTTATAACAAGTACTCATACACCAAAATTAGAAAGAGATGACCCAAAATGTTAGTTGAACATGACAAGAAACCATACATTTGCTCACAATACTTTCCAGATGGCTCACTCACTTTGAGGTATAGGTAAGAATTTTCATTTATAACATCGTCAGCTCCATCATAAACCAATTCAGAACCACTTATACCAAGGACACGACTTTCAACTTGAACAACTGTTAGTACTATAGTTTATAAGAATGAAAATGAAGCATGTTGTCTTTGAAATGCTTCTCATCTTGCTTGTATGGTGAATTCAAAAGGATGAAATAGTTGCACATGTGGGGTTATTACGTGTATGAGGTGAGGTTGAAGAAATCCTTAAATAGAGGCAACAAAGAATGCAAAACACGACCAACCGATAAGATCAAACTCACATCTTCAATCTTCTAGCAGATTCTTGTTTCTTTGGAACGAAAAAAATGCATCTCTTAGAAGCTTGACATGGATGAAACAAATAATTTCAAATTGACTATTTTGAAGAAATTGGAGAAGAGAGAAAGAGAGAGCGGCGGAAAAGAAGTTGGAGAATCCAATCACTCTATGAAGAAGTTGTGAAGGTATTTTGATTGCAGTGATGGGATGATAGGCAAGAAATGCATCAGTGACATTTTGGCCAGTAAGGTTGAAGAATGGAAGGTCACCACCTGGGTGACGATGATTGGATTCTTTGTTGAATCTTGGAAATGAAGAATAATTGTAGAGAATATGCAATGATGATGACCAAAATCTTCATGAAAGCTCTAATACTATGTTAGAAATCTAGAAATTCACCTCATTCTTATATTGTTTGAAAAAGTGAAAGTCAATATGACTTATTTATATAAAGAAAAAGACTTGTGATCCAAGCAAAGTGAAAGATATAAAGTTAATAAACTAACTTTAACCAACTAATTTCCCAACCGCCTAACCAACTTTTAAAATAACCTTTAAAATAAGTATCATTAATGATAAAAATGTTACGGTCCATGACATGCCACATGTTATACCAATTATCTAACTTGAACAATTACAAACCATATATGAGGTTGCACAACAAAACAACTTTTTTTGTTTGTTTTCAATAACAAAATTATTATTTCATTTTATATAAAAGGATAAAAATGTCTTAACATGTTATTTATTCTTTTGTTATTTGTAGTATTTGTCTCTCTCCATTACTAGAGAAAATTCTTATTCTTACACATAAGTGATGAGATTGACGAAAAGGTCCCGAACATTATTCATTTTGGACACATGTCATGCTCTCATGTACTTTTTTCCCTCCAAAACATCTCTATACTCTTATGATGAGCTCACACACACTATTATTTTCATATACATCTTGCACCATTAATTTTTCTTCTTCATATATAACATCCACGTGTCATCATCTGACCATTTGTTTTTCAACCACAACTTTAATATTCTTTATTACTCAATATCCTATCCACATGCCATCATCTCACCATTTACATTAACCTATCTATTCTAATTAAGATTTGCTATTACTCTAAGAATTAGAGTACTTTTGTCAATATTACCCTTTAAATATCTCTTGGATTTAAATATTCATTTACAATCAATAGGTTTCTCACCTTCAAGTAATTCGACAAGATCCAAAATGTCATTATCATGCATAGACTTCATCTCATCTTTCATGGCATCAACCCACTTTTGAGAGTTAGAACTTTTCATGGCTTGACAGAAGTTCAATGGATCATCATTTGTTAACCCGATGTCATCCTCATGTTCATGAAGAAATACGATATAATCGTCAAGAATTGCACTTCTCCTCTCTCTAGTGGATCTCCTTAATGACAGATCTACTTCTTGAGGTTATTGAATTTGTTCTATAAGTACTTGAGGAGGAACCTCATTGTTGTCTTGTTTTGGAATATTGTTAGGAACAATATTCTGAACATTATTTTCTATTACCAAAGTTGTCCCTTGAATGGCAATAAGATAATAACTTGTGCACCATTAGTGACAGATTCATCCTCAAAGATAACATTCTTTATGTTCTCTTCCTCCCAAAATCAACTTCCTCAAGAAATCTTGCATTTCCCATCTCAAACAAAGTCTTGAAGTGGGATCATAAAATTTATAACCCCGAGAGCATTCAGCATAGCCAACAAAATAGTAGCTAAGCGTTCTTGAGTCTAGTTTTCTTTCATCGGGCCTATAAGGTCGTACCTCAGCTGGATAACCCCAAATGTGCATGTGTTTTAAGCTTGGTTTTTATCAGTCCAAAATTCTTATGGGGTTTTGTTAACTACTTTACTTGGCATCTTATTAAGGACATAAACTACGGTCTTTAAAGCTTTCCCCAAAAAGACTCCAGAAAGGAAGAATGACTAATCATACTTTTCACCATATCCTTAAGAGTTCGGTTTAATCGCTCAACAACACCCTTCATGCTAGGTTTTCCTGACATAGTATATTGTAGAACAATTCCACATTTTCTGAGTAAAAACACGAATAGTCCTTTCACAACATCCTTATTATTCATTCTTTTCTTATTCTGAAAGGTCATAGTCAAATGAGCACTTTCAATCTTATCTCTCTACAGTCTTTCTTTCTCTTGCACAAAGTGAGATGTAAACTCATTGAGAGACCATTTCTCCTTCTGAGTGTTATAGTTCACTTTGAATGACCCAAAGTGTCCATGAAGCGTGATCGAAACCAATTGCACAAGCAAGTCATTACCAAACTCTAACTTAAGTGACTTGGGTTTTGATACGAGATTAGACATCTCCATAATGTACTCCCTTATATTCCATTTGCCTTTATACTTCATGGAGATGAGTTTAGCCAAAAAGCTACTTGTCTTCGCTTTTTCATTTTTGACAAAATATGGTTTTATTTCTTCATAGAAATTCTTTGTACTCTGACCCTCAGAAAGAGAGCCCCGAAACGCTTCTGGAATATAGCATTTCATGATCATTAGACACATTCAGTTAGAGTGTTTCCATTTCTCAATTTTAACTTCATCGATGATTTCTAGAGTAGAAATAGATTTCTCCACCTGAATTGTCAGATCTAAATCAATACAGTTGAGAATAATTTCTACGGCTTCCTTATAGACCTTTAAGTTTGTCACATTCAGCAAGAAGATATTCTTAATTTGAGCATAAATATTTGCAGCACTTGTAAAATAAAAAACAAATTGCAATTATTCTTGCAATTAAACTCATATTCAACTTTAATACTTAAATTCAAATTATGATGGGACGCATCACGAGTTACCTAGCACAATATTAATATTCAGTCTTTGAACAAAAATATTAACTTGTAAGTAATACACTTAATGTAGTAATCAAACATTGATAATCAGTCATGTCAAACAATAAATCTTTCTTTGGACCGACTTACTATTCATATGGAAAACCATATGATTATTGCATATTCATTACTACAAGTATGTTTATAATTTGGGTGAAATAGTCATCTTCTTTTTGGGCCGATCACTATTCGCATAAAATAAAAACATACAATTGATTTGATATTTCATATCAATCACTAATGATAACACTCTTCTTTCTAATGATCAAATATTGATCATAATACATGTCAAATAATAAACCCTTCTTTGGACTGATTTATCATTCACATATGCAACTTTATAATAATCACTCGTGTGTATATAATCCGACCAAATAATATCTTCCTTTGAGCCAATTAATACTCGCATGGATACATATAAGCAAGAGCATTTGATATTTATTATGAACAATTCACAAAAAAATGTAACTTTGGTGACTTCTTATTTAATAGGTTCACTTAAAATGTCAAACAATTTTATTTTCTAAAAGAAAAATCATTTAGTTGGGTTTGATTCAACATAACCTTAATCCAAAACATATATTATTTATATCCACGTATAAATACATATATCCATTATAGCCTATTGATAGCATTGCATCATTCTCATCATAATGACTGCATTTCTAATTCCAGTAATGATCCTTTTAAATTTTCCATAAAAAAATATATTCCATTTTATACATGATTAAAGATGGTAGGACAAACTGTCCAAACAGAAACAATGCTCAACAATAACAACCACTTAATAATGCATTCAACCGTCAACCAATGCAACAAACCATAAGTGTTGCAACCATTTAAAAAACAAGTCAGATAATATATATAAAACAAGACATGATCACATAATAGACTCGTCACAAGATACCTAGCACAACATCAATTTCTAGTCTTTGGACAGAGAACTTAACTTGTAAGCAGTGTTGTGAAACCCGAGCCGAACGTCAAACCGGCAGAGGTCCGTATTAGGTTTAAACGGTTAAACCGTCCGGTCTGACCGGGTGATTTCGTACATAATTAATAATTTTTATTTATAAATATATAGTTATATATAAATGTAAAACTTTATATAATTAATAATTATGTATAATTATATTGAAATAATACTTCTTTATCTTTTTTTGGACTGTAGTAAAATAAAATATTATAACATTGTCCCATTTTTTTATTTTTAAGTGAGCCGTCCGGTTTACTTCCCGGGTTAATCCGGTTTAACCGGGTTTAACATGGTCGGACCGGATTTTTTCCGGTTCAAAGCGGTCCAACTCTCATTCGGTTAAGACGGCAAACCAGAGCCGTTTTCAAGTCCGGTCAGTGGTCAGACCGGTCAGACCGTCCGGTCCGGTCCGGTTCCAACAACACTGCTTGTAAGTGATACTCTCAACATAATGATCAAATATTAACAATTAGTTCTAACAAATAATAGCCTTTCTTTTGACTGACTATTATTCACATGAAAAAAAGCTTTATAATTGTTACCTATTTATCATCACAAGTATGTTATTATTTGGCCAAATTGTGTCCTCTTTTAGGCTGAACATAATTCGCATAAATAATCTCATACTCATCTATGTAATCTTAATCAATTTCCATAATAGATGTTACTTTGACAACATGTTGCATCAATTAATTCAAAAATAATCACCAAACAAAAGGAAAATACTATGGCTCCATTATAAAAATTTATGATCTTGTAATTAATTTTTTTTCCAGATTTAATATCTTTTATGATTAACAAATCTAATACCATAATATAGTTCCAAATAAAAAAAGATATATTACATATATATATATATATATATATATATATCAATGCATAAAAATAGATGCAATTTTAATCAAATACAAAGTAGATTCAGATTGAAAAGCATAAAAAATATATGCAAATCATTATCGAAATTTCAAATCGAATATAATCATGCATATCCTTAAAGCATATATGTAACACTATATATATATACTTTCACACATTAACATAGTAAATGTATATAATTTTAAGCATTAATCGTAACCAATATATATATATATTGATATTGACTTTAATCAGTAATTCCAGATATCACAACAACCTCAAGTTGGAAACAATTACATATGTATATTTTAATTCACAATATATACAAAGTCGTGAATTTCATATTGTATATGTATAAAATAAAAATACATCTTAACACAAATATACCTTATACATATTGTAAAATTGTAAAGTGACAAAAGTCAATGTCCATTAGTAAGACATTAGTTCACATATAATATATGTATTGCATAACATAATTATAAAAGTTAATGCAATGTTCACATACAGATCTGAATATATACTTCAATGTTGCAAGGATTCATAATACAAATTACTCATAATTCAAATAAGCGGAAACGAATAAAAGTTATCCCCATTAATCCTAAATACCCAATTTTCACAACCAATCGCGGAAACATAAAAACCCTCAAATTTAAAAATTAGGGTTCATAAAAAATTGGGGAAAAACATTTTTAACGTAGAACCATAAAATTCAGAACCTAAAGTTTTGATACTAATTGTTAGATATTTCCTGATAATTGGTAAAATATCAATCCTAGGATCTTGAATATCATGATTCTCACACATAATATAAAACAAATATACAAAGTCATACCTGAATCCATGTTCTTTGATCCACTCATTTGATATACTTTTTGAGAGAGTTTTGGTATGATGACATTCCTCAACCAAATCTTTAATTTCTATTGGGACCTTTGTTTTCTCTCTTATGGAGAGATGTGAAAACTATTTGTGATTTGTTATCTTGGAAACCATAATCATTCCTTACGTGTTAACTTATAGGGTTCACATTATCCCCCTATAGGCCAACTATTTGAATATTCACTTATTAAGTCCATATTCATTATCAGTTTCAGAAGTCTTTTAGGTTATAATTAATTAGATCACTTGTTTTGTACCCAAAATAAATAATCAATACAATTGTATTAAAAATATGATTATAACCTTAATTGGAAATTATGAATTTCTATCCATCATTTCCAAAACTATATGCCATGTTTTGTTGAGAATTTAATATTTAACTCATATAATTAGTGTCTCATTCTCACATCTCAACAAATTTCGGGCATCATTCTATCATCTCGATACACCTGTATCTTATGCCAGTGTTGCCATTGCTCCTCCGTACCATATCCATACATGTATTCATAGAGTGTTGTATCATGTCCGTACACATGCGACATACCCTAAAACAAATCCAATCCGAATAATAAGGATGTCCAAATTAAATAACAATACCGAATACTTGAGTGCTCATTTTTTTATGAACAGTCAAATATCTAAAGTTTTTAAATTAGTATTCTATAGTTAAATTATTAAATGTTAAATTAATATATAGATTCACACAGCATTAGACATATATTCAAACTTGAAACCATAGTTAAAAAACATGGAAATACATAATTTGCCTAATGGTGCATTAGAAATAGTGGGACACTTCATTTTGATGCTGATTGAAGAAAAAAACTAATTGAAAATTGTTAAAACTATTAAAATGTGACTATAAGCTTGAAAATATAAGAATTTAGTTAAAAAAATCCAACAAATATATAAAATGAAAGAATAAGTTAACATTCAAATCATACTTCTTTAGTGACAAAATTAAACTTGGTAATGATCTTGGAGGGAAAAACTTGACAAGACAAGCTAAGAAATTCTTATTCTCTCTAATTGTGATACATTTTGGAAGTTATCACTAGGATTAAAACCTAGGATCTCTCTATATATCAAACAATAATATCTACCACTCAAGCTAAACCAATGGCTTAGAGTTTTTTCTACCCTCAAAATAGTATATTAAAAACAATGATTCCTCTTCATTGTGTACATTTGGGGTAGGTTACCTTTTATTCTATGATTCATTCACTTTCATCTATTTTCACCTTTATTCATTGTTCCTATTTCTCTCTTTTCTTCATAGTAAATTCCTCATCAAATTCAAGGAATAGACTTTTGATTGGACTTGTGATTATACCCACCTAGATCATTGTCATTAGGAACAATTTTATTCCAAAACCAATGTGACTTCCACACTGAGCTCATTTCTTCAAGTGGGATATTTTTGGTCTCTGGTAATAAAAATGCAATGAAAATTGTCATGATGACCACAAATGCAGCAAAGAAGAAGAAAAGACCAAACTTGAAGTGGCAAAGCATTGTAAGGAAAGCTTGAGCAATGGCAAAAGTGAAGAGCATGTTGACTGCAACATTGATAGCTTGACCTGCAGGTCTTATCTCAAGAGAGCATATTTCTGTAGGAACCAACCAACCTAATGGACCCCATGACCATGCAAATGCTGCAACATATAAACAAATGAAGAACAAGAGCAGATCTGCTTCTCCTTTGCTAAATGATCCTTGACCATTCAATCCAAATTTCATACCAATCATGACTCCAATAATGATCTACAATGAAGATTTTAGCATATCAATTAGTTGTGCTAATACATACTAATACATATGAACATATTTTGCACGATTGTCTTAAGGTTTCATTTCAAAACCAATTGATAATGAGAGGAGTAACCCAACATGTATTTAAATTATGCCTAAGAGAATGAGACAGATGATATATGACTTACTTCCCAACATGCCCCCTCTACAGAAGCATGCCGAACCAAGCAAAAGGTTACCTTTGGCCAATGGTTAAAGGACATTTTTTGGCTCATAACGAACTGACAGAAGTTGGGCCCTGACTCTGATATCATGTTAAGGTTCAATCTCAATACCAATTGGAAATTAGATAAGTAACCCAACATATATTTAAATCATGCCTAAGAGAATGAGGTAGTCCTCCATAGAAGCCAACCGAACTAGGCAAAAGGTTACATTTGACCCATGATTAAAGGGTATTTTTTGACTAATGACAACCAGAGAGAAGTTGAGCCCTGATTGTGATATAATGTTAAAGTTTCATCTCAATGCCGATTGAAAATGAGAGGAGTAACCAACAAATATTTAAATCATGCTTAGAAGAACGAGAGATACGATTTTATACTTCTCTTATCAAAATTTAAAGGTATTAGACATATTAGTTTTTACCTGACAAATAAGCATTTGGATGCCACCTTCAAGAAACAATATTCTTCTCCCAAACTTGTCTACTGTAAAAATAGAAACTAATGTGGCAACAACATTAACACCCCCAGTGATAACAGCAGACATGAGAGAAGCATCATCACCAAACCCTAAAATTTTGAAAAGGACAGGAGCATAAAACATGATGGCATTGATTCCAGTGAGTTGTTGAAAGGTTGGAATGAAAAAGCAAAATGTGACATGAGGTCTATATTTAGGTTGCAAAATATTCTTCCATGGATGTTCAATCTTCTTAGCTTCTTCACTAGCATCAACAAGATCATGATATTCCTCATCAATATTGCTAGTTCCACGAATCTTCTGCAACATTAACTTAGCTTTTTCATGTTGGCCTCTTTCAATCATAGAGTTTGGTGTTTCATCTAAGCAAAGAGTCCCAACACATAACAAAATTGCTGGCACAGCTCCAATACCCAAAGAAATTCTCCATCCATTTTTATGCTTAGAAGTTCCATAGTTGATAAGATTTGCAATGAGAATACCAATTGTAATCATCATTTGGAAACCCATATTCAATGCTCCTCTGATTTTTGATGGAGCCATTTCAGACAAATATACTGGTACAGACTAATTAAGAAATAGACAAATTAGAAGTTTATTAGTCTCAAAAACATTAATAGTTTAATTCCAACATTGAAAGACATTGAGTAATTTTATTTGGAAAATGAATAAAAATTCTTACCTGATTACAAAATCCAACACCAAAACCTAGTAAGATACGACCAACTATAAGCATTTCAACATTAACAGCAAAACCATTTAATAGGGCACCAACAAGGAAAAACAAGCCACCAATAAACATTGATGGCTTCCTTCCAAATTTTCTTGTGATGGTGGCAGCAACAAAAGAAGCTATCAATGCTGCAAGGTATAGAGAAGATGTGAACAATGTAAGAAGTTGACTATCGAATTTGCAATACTGGCTTGTATTGCCTGTATCATCCATCATTTGTTTGTATACGCTCGGAAAAAACTTTACTAGGAATATTTCCATCGAAGTCACTCCTCCCGTAATTCCAAGATCATATCCGAATAGAAGACCTCCCATGGCAGCCACAAAACATGTAATCAATACAAATGTTGTGACCTTGCCCTCAAAATCACGTCCTCCATTAGAATCAACAAAAGCACCCCCTGCCATCTTTAAAACCGTAATTATCAACAATCTCTTAAAATAATTATCTTTGGTTTAAATGGGTATCCTTTTTAATAACACAATTATGTACTATCTACTTTGATAATGTGATATGTGTACTATACAAACACTAGTACAACCTTATTTCTATTACTACGTTTAACTCTTCTTTATTTTCCTCTTTTGTCACTTATTCTAGTTATAAAACTTGGCTTCAACATGTAGCAAGGAGTTAGATGGTTATAAAATGACCATAATTCACTAAAAATAGATTCTGTTGTCACCTATCCGCTACTTTTTCTTTTGAACAATGTGTATTGATGAATGTCTATTGCACTTGCTAGAAAGAAGGGAGTTAAATAAGCTCTTACCTCAAAAGTTTTGTTGATTAGAACTAAGGTAGTGGCTTTTACGTTTTGACCTTTTCTCAATTGCTTCTATTTTCTCTCTTACAATGTAAAGTTTGTTACTAACGAAGTATAGTTATTTCTCTTTCTTTAAAGTTATTTTGGATGAATGGATCATTAGCATTATTTTGATTTTGATTGAGCTCATCTATTTATATTATATTTCCATGTTAATGGAATTATATATTAGAAGTGACAAAATTATCCACAATTTATCCAAATCTATTTAAATTAAATTCATTTAAATCAAACCCATCTATTAGAGTTAATGAATTTAAATAGATAGTGTTGACAATGAATGGACTCAAATTCATTATATCTAGCGGATATATATCTATTTGAATGAATATACAATCTATCCAAAAAAACAAAAATTAAAAAGTGAGTTCTTTCCTTTTCGATTTCATTTAATATATAAGAAAATTAAATTCAACCATTCATCATGATTCTCAATTTTAATACTTTATTAAATTGATATCAATTATAGGACACATGTATATATTTATTAATATTAAAAGTTTATTCTCAAGTACACAACATATATAAGTATGATATAAAAAATGTATGACTGAAAGTGTATGAATTTTATATACTATAACTGCATTGTCCACCATTTATATTTAATAATCATTGACTCTTATAAAAAAGTAATCAAAATCAATAGTGGAAGATGTAGTGATTGTGTATTAATTTTTAAACTAACAGTATATACATATTACAGTATATAAATATTTATTAAAAACTTTAAACGTTACATGCTTTTAGAATATTGAAAAAAATTTAAAAGTGTTTTTTAGAAGGTGATTTTAAAAATGTTTTGTTGAGATAGTAGTTTTTAAAATAATAATTTTCTTCAATAGTGTTTTTAGTTCCAATAAAAAAATCAAATGGATTAGATATTCATCCATCCAAATCCATGAAAATGGAGTCATAGATGGATTGAATCCATCCATTAAGTGGATTTATATGGATAACTTAAAATATAACTAGTTTTTTGGTATAAAAAATATAACTAGTTTAAATGGATTTATATGAATAGATGAAATTTCCAATCATTTATTATCATTGAATCCAAATTCACCCAGCTTATAAAAAATATAAAGGGCTAAGAATATTCTTTAATTTCATCATATTATTTTTAAGATTCTTGTTTGTAATTCTTTTATTAGAACATATAATTTGATAATAAGCTAAATACTACATAAGTAAACATCATGTCATGCTTACAGTAGTTAGTGAACATTCTTTGCTCATTGAAAGGTTTTATCCAAACAGTCCAAATTTAATTAATATTACTATATTATTATTATTATTATTATTTAGTAGTGCTTTGTTGAAAGGGGTCAAAGTTTCAATTTAAACCCTTAAGAAGATACAAAATTCCTGTTTTGTTTGATTTAAATGAAAGTTTATAGTTTTTGCTTATTTTTTAAAATAAAAGTAAGTTTAAAGTTACAATTCATGTATGTTTGACAAGTTAGCTAGATTATAAATTCAGCTTTATTTGGGGTAAAATTACCATGAGTTATTTATTTTAAAGTTGATTTATTTTTCTATTAAAATGTTGATTTTTATTTTATCATTAATTTCAAGGCATCTCCCTTATCATTTATTCTTATATTAAACTCTATTTTAAAAATGTGTATGTTAATTTTAGATATTTATATTGTTTTCAGTTTTAATTTTTTTAGTCTTTGTCATTTAATACAAATAAAAAATTTATAATAAAATATATGATGATATACATAAAACATGTATATGTAAAAAATAACTAAAATAAATCACAACACAAATAAGTAACCTTATACCATTTCTATAATGTTTTCGTAAAAATTAATAATTTTACCTTACCCTAATCAAACAAATTAATTTATATTAGTTTTCGGCTAAGATACCCAAAGATTATAATTTCAACACATTATAATCAAATAGTTTATAAACTAAAAACTTAATTTATGACAAACACACCAAAGTTCTACAGTTTGGCAAGAATTTTGAAGTTCATAAAAATCTTTACTAATCATTAAATTAATCTCATAAATATAATTATTAACAAAAAATATCATGTTTGCAAAAATAAATCCATCATGAACATTATTCATAAAAAAATTAATCTTCAAAGAAAAATAACTTAAAATTGAGCCTGAGATAAACAACAATTCGGATGAGATCCTATGTCTCCATTGATGTCCAATGATGTCCCAGACTAATCAAAATATGTTATTTTATGTATAGAAAAAATTATAATTATTTTTATTTTATTTCATGATACTCCATTGGACAGGAATATGAAGAGTCCTCTTGATACATAGGATCCTCTTCCCAACAATTGATCCTAGAAAGCAAGGTTGTGATACTAAAACCCTCAAAGCAAACATTGAGCCGAAAATCAACTAATTTCCTAACATTGAACAAAAGCTCACATAATGTAATGGAGTGAGAATTACCTAAAATAGTAGGAAAATTTACTCCATTGGTGCACCTTGACCGAAAAATTACGGTCTTGGTGCACCTTTTGAAAATATTACGAAATTGGTGTAGTTTTGCCCTAAATCGGCAACAGGGTTGCCGATTTCAATTATTTTTTTTTATTCTCCTCCCCTTAAATCGACAATGGGGTATTTGTAGACGGCATAGTATGACGATAATATTGTTGAGGATCATATGCCGAGAATGGTGTAGTCGAACTAGTAGCAAACATTGTTGGTATTGGGTTTTGAGAACTTGATGAGAAATAATTGTATGGGAAATCATAATTTGAAAACCCATATTGTTGTTGTTGTTGTTGTTGTTGTTGTTGAGGAGTAACTGATGAAGTATGTCCTTGATAATGACTATCCACTGGAGTTTGTTATGGAGAGTCATTTTCCGGTATATCATAATGATGAGTAGGAGGAGCATCATCAATGTGGGTAGAGTATGCATTGGGGTATAGTTCAGCCAATGCTCCCATCATTTCACGTCCCGATGAGAAGACGTCACACAAAGATTGTGTGGGATTAATAAGTGAAGCTGGAGGACGACTCTGATCACAAATTCTTTTTGCAAAAGTGTACTGAAAAAATTAAAGAAAATTAGAATTAAATAATATAATTACAAAGAAATTGTAATTTATAATTTTTTTTACCATTGCATCAGAGTGTGCTCCATCTCTAGATATATATCTTCTAGTTCTTCTTAAATACCACTGCATATACTCAGAGTAATGGTTCAAAGGCATTGTATTTGCTGGTCTTCCCTCCACGACATAATTGTTCCCATTATTCCATATTTGAATCCAGCGACGATGCTTATGTGGCCAGTTACAATCAGTTTTGCCACGTAAGTCAATTTTATGAAGTTTTTCACAGTTGACTGGATCTTGTGGAATTGGTTGAGCAAAACCAAATTGCCTCATAACCCGATCAGTAGGGTGCCATTCCACAATTGCGAAACAGATTAGTGGGACACGTCACAATTGCGAAACAGATTTGTGGGACACGTGACCGACATTTCTCAGAGATGTTTGCCACCAAGTTGTAATGTTTGTTAGTTAATAAAATTAATGATTGTTTTTAGTTAATAAAATAAAAATTGAATCAGTGTTGTGTAATAAATATTTACATGTAATGGTAAAATTAATATATACCTTTTCACTAATGGAAAATAAGGTATTGTTGGGTCGTGCAGTCTTGGTGCAAGATTTTGAATGCGATCATATGCCCATGATTGTAGGAGTAGTAGACATCCTCCAATCTCTTTTTGATCAGTAGTTATTGCTACACGACATAATCCTCGATAAAGACA
>NC_032023.1:2979469-2984579 GCF_001865875.1 Lupinus angustifolius | reverse complement strand
TAAGGTGAACTCGGTTACCTGATGTATCTAGCATAAGAAACCCCCCTATCATTCTCAGAATAAATGCTCTTGCGTGTTGTTCAATAATAACCTCATCAGCATTGTCAGGGAGATTACGAAATGTCATCTCTAGCCAAGTGAGTTTTACCCTCTGCCCCATTAATTCGTTACCAGCTACAACAGCACCCAACAACTGCATGCAAAGGTCTTCCCAATCCATACTTGTCACTCCGGTAACAACTCCTCCTTCTATCGGAATGCCAAGTTGGTAAGCCACATCTTTAAGAGTCATGGTGGCCTCTCCACATGTAAAGTGGAAAGTATGTGCTTCCGACCTCCATCTCTCGATCAATGCTAGTAGTAGATGGTTGTTGATTTCTGCTGGTCCAATTGTCAACAAGTTACCAAAAGCAGTGGTGCGAATAACTTGTAACACCGGCTCGGAAGATAGTGATTGTCAGAAACAATATCTCGGCCGAAAACTACATTCAATGCCATTCCATACATCATTTGATATATGGTCATTTTGCATTGTAAGTAGTGATGTGTCAATTGGCCCAGGGTTAAGATACTCCATTTGTGAAGAAAATATGAGAAGAAAATAGAAGAATTTGTGAATAAGTGATTGAAGTGAAAGAAGGTAAGGTATGAAAGTAAGGAGGTAGAAGTGATTGAAGTGAAAGAAGATAAGGTATGGAAGTGAGGAGGTATGAGGATATATTTATAGGAGAAAATTAAGTGGGTGAGTGTACTGAATTCGGTGCAAAAATTAAATTGAAGGAAGTTTGGTGGGGGATTAATTTGCCCTAGCCTAAATCGGCAATTGGACTGCCGATTTCAATTAATTTGCCTTAGCCTAAATCGTCAATAGCACTGCCGATTTCAGTGCATGGATTTTTTGGGCAGAACAAATCTCGGCAATGACACTGCTGATTTCCATTTAAATATTTGTTGAAATCAGCACCATGGGTGCCGAGTTTGGTGTAATTATTTTGAATATGCACCGTGTATTTAAAGCAATAAATATTTCTACCTAATTAATTCTGCAATCAATTAATATTCAACAATACTGAATTAATGCAGTCAAACAAATTGGTGTAGTAATAAATTCGAAATTTATTTCTGCAATTAATATTCAACCACTCAAAATTAAGGTGGTCAAAGAAATTAATGCTATTGAATTCGAATTTAAATTATGCAATCAATTAATATTCAACAGTACTAAATTAATGCAGTCAAACAAATTTACTATTACTAAATTCGAAATTTAATTTTCTGCAATTAATATTCAACCAAATTAATTCTGCAATTAATATTCTGCAATTAATATTCAACCAAATTAATATTTTGCAATTAATATTCAACCAAATTTAATTCTGAAATTAATGCAGTCAAACAAAATAATGCTATTGAATTCGAAATTTAATGCTACATTCTAATGCATTCAGAATGGGTTACATAGATAAATTACACTGCAAAAATCTCTGCACCACACTGTGTATAATCATTACGTAAAGTCATTCAATAATCTTTGTACCACATAATGTATAGTCATTCAGTAATTTTCTTTCCATGGTATAGTCATTCAATAATTTACTTTCCATTGTATAATCATTCAACTCTGCAATGTTCTCCACACTTCAACTCCATTGTATAGTCACACTAAAATCTTCTGCCCACTTCAACTTTATTTGACCACACTTATTTCCACTTTATTCTCTGCATATTTAAATACATTGTATAAAATCTTCTGCACACTTCAACTTTATTTGACCACACTTATTTCCACTTTATTCTTTGCATATTTAAATAGTTATGCACATTGTATAGTAGTTATAGTCTTCTGCACACGTTATAGTATATAGTTTATATTTATAATATATAGTTATAGTATATTTATAGTATATACTTATAGTAAATTTATGTAAATACATTAGATGTAAACCAACAAGAAACGAATCTTTTCAAAGATGTATAGTCATTCAACTCTGCAAAGATGTGTAGTCATTCAACTCCTACACACTAAAATCTTCTGCACACTCCCACACTTATTTTCCACTTTAAAGTCTCTTACACATTGGATAGTCACGTTATAGTTTCTAGTATTTTTATAATATAGTTATAATATAGTTATATTTATAATATATAGTTGTAGTATTTTTATAGTATATAGTTATAGTATATTTATTTAGTATTTTATAGTATATAGTTTTAGTATATTTATTTAGTATATTTATAGTATATAGTTTTAGTATATTTATAGTATATAGTTATAGTATATTCACTACACATATTTTATAAAAGAAGTTTATATCAATATAAATACATTACAAAGGTAGTGACTAACAATTAAACTAGTCTTACGAATGTTGCCTAGAACTCTCCCCTAATTCTCTAGATCGCAATGGACATGTCTTCCTGTTATGTCATTCAGTTCTACACCATCCACATTTTTTAAGTGTTTCAACGTCATCCATCTCATTGTGAATGCGTGAAGTCTTTAGTCTCCCACTTCTTTTCCTACGCATAATAGGATTGGGAATGAATGCCGAACCTGAATAAGGAGGCCAATATTCTTCATTACCAAGTGGTTGAAACTCATATCCATAAACCTTCTGAAGATTATCTAGGCGGTAAATTGTTGAGATAAATTGGCTGCAGTCTAAATTCAAAGAAGCGCACGTTGCGATAGCATGAGAGCATGGCAATCGTAATGATTGAAATTCTCCACAGTCACACCAATTCTCAGCAAGTTTTACTGTATACAGCCTCACTTGCCGACCAGCAGACCTAGATACAACTTCAACTTCAGAGACTCCAGTCTCTCGTGAAAAATTACGAACTAGTTGACATGTAGATTTACGTTGATTTTCTTTGATAACCTTTGTCAATTCTTCGCAATATACATGTCCTGCCATAACCATGTTAGAGGCTTCATTTCGATGTTCATTGAACCATTCGTTAAGCCTATAATATGTTGCTCTAACAAGTGCAGTGATAGGAAGAGCTCTTGATCCTTTCAAAACACCGTTAATGCATTCAGCAAGATTGGTAGTCATGTGGCCATATCGTCTCCCTCCATCATATGCCTGACTCCATTTCTCTTTTGGAATCTGGTCCAACCACGTAGCAGCCCTTGAATTTTTTTGACGCAACGAATTCAACATTCGCTAGAACCGTGGTCGCATCAACTCATAACCTAGAAAATAAATACAAACATATTAATATCCATAATATAACAATATTTTTAAAATTAAAAAATATAAATAAGACATACCCATTTCTACAACTTTGTCTTTTAGATCAGAATTACGGAATTCCTTATTGAAATTACTAGCTACATGATGAATACAATAAACTGATTGTGCACTAGACCATCCTGTCAACTCACTTCGGAGTGCAGCTAATAAACCTGTCCCCCTATCTGATATGATATGTTTTGCAGTCCACGCCTTTCTATACGTGACTGTGACTGTATAACCAAAACGACTAACAACCTCCTTCACCAGTGCCTTAACTGGTATACTCGGATCTGCAGATACCAAATTAACAATAAGGTCTGCAATGAATGACGAATTTAATTTACTATGATCTTGAGAAACTACCATAGATACACAACTATGTGTTCCACTAATTTTTCTAATCTCCCAATAATCGCGTTTAACGTTATAAGAAGCGCGAATTCGCCACTCACATCCTGCACCAAAATGTTTACATTTGGCAACGTATCTGTCCGGTCTAGACTCTACAACAATATAATCAAACGAATTTTTTATATGAAATTATCTAATTGCATTTATTGTGGCTTCTTTAGATTCAAATTGCAAGTCGATTAACAAATCATTATCAACAACATTCGTTAAACTGATTATGTGTCCAATATTGTAGAGCATTTATCCAACGTGGTAACTCATTATAAGATCCTTCCCAATCACCATAAATTTTGGCCATTGCCATTTGTTTTGCAGTCCACGCCTTTCTATACGTGACTTTGACTGTATAACCAAAACGACTAACAACCTCCTTCACCAGTGTCTTAACTGGTATACTCGGATCTGCAGATACCAAATTAACAATAAGGTCTGCCATGAATGACGAATTTAATTTACTATGATCTTGAGAAACTACCATAGATACACAACTATGCGTTCTACTAATTTTTATAATCTCCCAATAATCGCATTTAACGTTATAAGAAGCGCGAATTCGCCACTCACATCCTGCACCAAAATGTTTACATTTGGCAACGTATCTGTCCGGTCTAGACTCTACAACAATATAATCAAACGAATTTTTTATATGAAATTATCTAATTGCATTTATTGTGGCTTCTTTAGATTCAAATTGCAAGTCGATTAACAAATCATTATCAACAACATTCGTTAAACTGATTATGTGTCCAATATTGTAGAGCATTCATCCAACGTGGTAACTCATTATAAGACCCTTCCCAATCACCATAAATTTTGGCCATTGCCATTTGTTTTGCAGTCCACGCCTTTCTATACGTGACTGTGACTGTATAACCAAAACGACTAACAACCTCCTTCACCAGTGCCTTAACTGGTATACTCGGATCTGCAGATACCAAATTAACAATAAGGTCTGCAATGAATGACGAATTTAATTTACTATGATCTTGAGAAACTATCATAGATACACAACTATGTGTTCCACTAATTTTTCTAGTGATTAACAAACTGAAGTGTTTCAGAGAATGAAGAGAAATTGCTGTGAAAATATAATTTACATACCACGAGTCGGAGGTAAATATATAGACATTCAAAAACTCCTTCCCTATTGCCGAGTTAGGGGAGCGGAGTAAAAAATGAAATGGAATGGATTAATTAAATGGTCTATACAAGAAACTACTCATTAGCCAAAAGAAAACAAAAATTATAATCAATTTCATAAAACTTTTTACAATATAGATTATATTATAAGTTGTGGTTATTACCTATGAAGCACGGATATTGATACGTGTGTCGGGTACGATACGTATCCGATACGTCGACACATATTTTTTCCAAAATACAGGATACGATACGTTCAGGATACGCGTATAAAATAATAAAAACACATAAAATATGATAAAATTATAAGTATAAAT
>NC_032023.1:2976230-2979369 GCF_001865875.1 Lupinus angustifolius | reverse complement strand
AAATATGGAAATTTAAAATCACTGCCCTCCATAACAAATCTATCTTATTCTATTTTAATGAAAACGAATCTATCCTAAAATCATTGTCCTTCATAGCAAATATATTTTATCCTATTTTAATGAAAACGAATCTATGTTATCATGTTTTATAGGAAACGAATCTATCTTATCCTGTTTTATTGAGAACGAATCTATCTTATCCTGTTTTATTAGAAACGAATCTATATATCCTATACTTTACTGAAAACGAATCCATATATCCTATATTTTATTGAAAACGAATCGAATACATATGTGTCTTAATATTTATTTACTTTATTTTATTTTTTTAATTTTTGGATACTCTATGGATACGTATCTTTCGCGAATCCGAGCGTATCCGTGTCGGATACGTGTCGGATACGGACACGTGAGGGTGTTTGACGAATCCGTGCTTCATAGGTTATTACAATTGCAGAAAAATATAAGGAACACGGTCATAATTATAGTTGTAATACTATTGCATTGAATCCAAAACCAAAATATTGGGGTTGTTGAGTACAATTTAAAAACTACTAATAGTTAATGTATTGTATATATCTCAGTCTATAAAGAGAGACATAGATAACAACTAGCATTGGTTATAAAATTTAATATTACAATATATATAAATTTCATGGCTCCTGGGAGTGTTGAAAATTAGGCTGAGCTAGGTGAAGATATGGGTGAAAGTGTGGAAGAACAGGAGCAGCAAGTTGAAGCAAAGTATCAGCAGGTTGGTCTTCAAAGAATGGGAAGTAATCCATTACTTGCTGTTCATGCTGCTGCATTGGTTTATTTCCTTCTACTGCAACCTGCTCAAATTCCAATGTTGATAAAAAAAAGTATCGTATTAATATAGCAAATTAAATGTCAAAATTAATGTATATATTGGAATGGGACAATTAATTGAAGGTAAAAGTCTTTAAAAACACCCTAATTTTATGTCTTTTGTAAGAATGATTTAAGATGTATATATTAATAGTGTAAATGTTTTTTACATTCTCAGTAAATTATCCACCATTCATATATTAACCATCATTGACTCTTAATTTAAGGAGTAACATTACACTAACGGTACGTGTAGATTTTAAACTCTTGTAAAAAGTTATCATTAACTATTTTTTACTTCTAATTACTCCTTAAATTTTAATTCTTCGAAAAAATGGTCCATATATATAAAGGTAATGTTAAATTAGTAACAATGAAATTTTTTATCATATATTTTATTTTAAACTCTAGTGATAAATCAATTTTATTTTACTTTATATATATATTACTATATTAATCACTTATAGTCCTCTACATACCAATGCTGACAAATGAATGTGATTTCAACGTTTTCCTTGTGGAACTACGATAATGATAATTTAATGGATAATTATAAAGAAAAAATAGTTCATAATATCTATTTACAAAATGCATAAAGTTTGGGGAGGATTTATGCCTTTTTTTCTTAATTTAGTGTATAAACCCAAATTTCAAAAACGGCACATAAATTAGTTTGTAGTCATACTTACCCAATTGGATAAATTGCTGTGTTCATCTTCCAAAATTCTCTCCTACATTAGAACATGACGAAATATAATTATATATAGAAGATGCATGCTATTCAAGGTTAAAGGTGGGGTTTGTGTTTGTATGTATATGAGAAAGAAAGAGAGAATCATTGTGTGACCTTCCTTCGCAGATTATCCATTTGCTGTTGCAAGAGCTCATTCTGCATGGTGTATAATGTCAAATGATTGTGTCAAGGATGGAATCATGTAAATACTTTACAGATAAGTTACATAATGAACAAGTCAATGATTTTCATAAATTTGATCACGAACATGATTTGATCCTAAGGCCTCACTCGGTTTGGCCCACTAAATATGGTTCGATTTCAATGAGTCTAAGGTTGGGTCTATGTTCAAAAATTAGACTCAATCAATATATAGGTTCGGGTTAGGAACATACATGACTCTCTCATGATACTATTTCATTGAGAAAACTTTGACAAAAAGTATCATTGATTCTCTAATTTTGTATTAAATATATACATGTATATCATTTCATATGTCAAATTATATATTCATAATAATAAGTAATATTGATAAGATTTTATCTAAAATAAGTCTGCATAATATTTAATCAGGTTCAGGGTCGAGTTATGGTTCTAGTTCAAAGACTGACACGATCGACATTTGGAGTCATATTAATTTCGGGTTTAGGTTCAAAAAAATAATCTGACCAACATTTAGGGACAAGTCTTACTCGACCCAACCCGAATCGTGCTCATCGCTAATAACAATAGTTAATTACGGCTAGAAAGAGGTTTAGCCTCTACAAGCTAAGCAATTAGGAATAAGGCAAATCAAGACTGTGTTTTTTGCTTACCAAACCTTGAACTCGAATGTAACAATACTAAAAAACGATTACCATATCTCCCCATTGGGTTTCGAATATCTCAAAGTCGTATAAACCCTAATCCGGAATGTGCCCCTTATCATTTAAAAAGATATATTATTTGTCCTTTAATGTTACATATTTATTATTTATATATAGGATAATTCTATAATTTGACATTTATTATATAAATTTGATTTAGATCAGGTTTGGTGTCGTGTTTGATATAGATGATATCCGAACACAAACCCAATATTTGAAATTTGGAAAACCCAATCCTAATAGAAGTAGGTTTTCTTCATTAAATTATTAGGTTCATACCAGTATATACGGGTTCATCTCTATAATTAATCTTAAATAACATATGGTGAATGAAGTAATCAATTTTGTTGAATTTGTTTTTCATCATATAGTTATTTTCATTGTATACACTTTTGATCAAAACATCCTTGCTTTCATTCTTTATGTTATGTGATAATGATTAATGTTAATAAATTAACATTGAAAATGATGTCGAAAAAGAAAGTTGATAAAACATAATTCATAGAAGAAACAATTAGTGTTATTTATATTAGACTCTATTGACTAGTTCGACCGTATATGGGCAAACTAGACCTTATATTGACATGGTACATGTATCATATTGGTCGTGCGTCAAAATCGGTCAAAAAATTGTATAACCGATGTTCATAATAAAATTTAAAAAGGTGAATTATATATATATATATATATA
>NC_032023.1:2961723-2976130 GCF_001865875.1 Lupinus angustifolius | reverse complement strand
TAGTCCACGCCTTTCTATACGTGACTGTATAACCAAAACGACTAACAACCTCCTTCACCAGTGCCTTAACTGGTATACTCGGATCTGCAGATACCAAATTAACAATAAGGTCTGCAATGAATGACGAATTTAATTTACTATGATCTTGAGAAACTACCATAGATACACAACTATGTGTTCCACTAATTTTTCTAATCTCCCAATAATCGCGTTTAACGTTATAAGAAGCGCGAATTCGCCACTCACATCCTGCACCAAAATGTTTACATTTGGCAACATATATGTCCGGTCTAGACTCTACAACAATATAATCAAACGAATTTTTTATATGAAATTCTCTAATTGTATTTATTGTGGCTTCTTTAGATTCAAATTGTAAGCCGATAAACAAATCATTATCAACAACATTCGTTAAACCGGTTATGTGTCCAATATCACGACCAGCTTGAGAATTTGTGTTCAAGAAAAATGATGAGGGAGTAGTATATGTCATACTACGAGATGAACTACTACCAAACTGAACCTCTTCCTCATCACTGCATATTTCAATCTCCTCTTCATCACTAAAATCGCTAACAATATCTCTCACAATGGTCATCTACATTAAAAAATTAATAACATTAAAACATATAAACTTATAGAAATGAAATAAAATGGAGCAACTAAATAATATACTAACCTCTACAATAAAAGCTTACTCAAACAAAGTGATTAACAAACTGAAGTGTTTCAGAGAATGAAGAGAAATTGCTGTGAAAATATAATTTACATACCACGAGTCGGAGGTAAATATATAGACATTCAAAAACTCCTTCCCTATTGCCGAGTTAGGGGAGCGGAGTAAAAAATGAAATGGAATGGATTAATTAAATGGTCTATACAAGAAACTACTCATTAGCCAAAAGAAAACAAAAATTATAATCAATTTCATAAAACTTTTTACAATATAGATTATATTATAAGTTGTGGTTATTACCTATGAAGCACGGATATTGATACGTGTGTCGGGTACGATACGTATCCGATACGTCGACACATATTTTTTCCAAAATACAGGATACGATACGTTCAGGATACGCGTATAAAATAATAAAAACACATAAAATATGATAAAATTACAAGTGTAAATCAAAATATCCAAAGTAAAAAATATGGAAATTTAAAATCACTGCCCTCCATAACAAATCTATCTTATTCTATTTTAATGAAAACGAATCTATCCTAAAATCATTGTCCTTCATAGCAAATATATTTTATCCTATTTTAATGAAAACGAATCTATGTTATCATGTTTTATAGGAAACGAATCTATCTTATCCTGTTTTATTGAGAACGAATCTATCTTATCCTGTTTTATTAGAAACGAATCTATATATCCTATACTTTAGTGAAAACGAATCCATATATCATATATTTTATTGAAAACGAATCGAATATGTGTCTTAATATTTATTTACTTTATTTTATTTTTTTAATTTTTGGATACTCTATGGATACGTATCTTTCGCGAATCCGAGCGTATCCGTGTCGGATACGTGTCGGATACGGACACGTGAGGGTGTTTGACGAATCCGTGCTTCATAGGTTATTACAATTGCAGAAAAATATAAGGAACACGGTCATAATTATAGTTGTAATACTATTGCATTGAATCCAAAACCAAAATATTGGGGTTGTTGAGTACAATTTAAAAACTACTAATAGTTAATGTATTGTATATATCTCAGTCTATAAAGAGAGACATAGATAACAACTAGCATTGGTTATAAAATTTAATATTACAATATATATAAATTTCATGGCTCCTGGGAGTGTTGAAAATTAGGCTGAGCTAGGTGAAGATATGGGTGAAAGTGTGGAAGAACAGGAGCAGCAAGTTGAAGCAAAGTATCAGCAGGTTGGTCTTCAAAGAATGGGAAGTAATCCATTACTTGCTGTTCATGCTGCTGCATTGGTTTATTTCCTTCTACTGCAACCTGCTCAAATTCCAATGTTGATAAAAAAAAGTATCGTATTAATATAGCAAATTAAATGTCAAAATTAATGTATATATTGGAATGGGACAATTAATTGAAGGTAAAAGTCTTTAAAAACACCCTAATTTTATGTCTTTTGTAAGAATGATTTAAGATGTATATATTAATAGTGTAAATGTTTTTTACATTCTCAGTAAATTATCCACCATTCATATATTAACCATCATTGACTCTTAATTTAAGGAGTAACATTACACTAACGGTACGTGTAGATTTTAAACTCTTGTAAAAAGTTATCATTAACTATTTTTTACTTCTAATTACTCCTTAAATTTTAATTCTTCGAAAAAATGGTCCATATATATAAAGGTAATGTTAAATTAGTAACAATGAAATTTTTTATCATATATTTTATTTTAAACTCTAGTGATAAATCAATTTTATTTTACTTTATATATATATTACTATATTAATCACTTATAGTCCTCTACATACCAATGCTGACAAATGAATGTGATTTCAACGTTTTCCTTGTGGAACTACGATAATGATAATTTAATGGATAATTATAAAGAAAAAATAGTTCATAATATCTATTTACAAAATGCATAAAGTTTGGGGAGGATTTATGCCTTTTTTTCTTAATTTAGTGTATAAACCCAAATTTCAAAAACGGCACATAAATTAGTTTGTAGTCATACTTACCCAATTGGATAAATTGCTGTGTTCATCTTCCAAAATTCTCTCCTACATTAGAACATGACGAAATATAATTATATATAGAAGATGCATGCTATTCAAGGTTAAAGGTGGGGTTTGTGTTTGTATGTATATGAGAAAGAAAGAGAGAATCATTGTGTGACCTTCCTTCGCAGATTATCCATTTGCTGTTGCAAGAGCTCATTCTGCATGGTGTATAATGTCAAATGATTGTGTCAAGGATGGAATCATGTAAATACTTTACAGATAAGTTACATAATGAACAAGTCAATGATTTTCATAAATTTGATCACGAACATGATTTGATCCTAAGGCCTCACTCGGTTTGGCCCACTAAATATGGTTCGATTTCAATGAGTCTAAGGTTGGGTCTATGTTCAAAAATTAGACTCAATCAATATATAGGTTCGGGTTAGGAACATACATGACTCTCTCATGATACTATTTCATTGAGAAAACTTTGACAAAAAGTATCATTGATTCTCTAATTTTGTATTAAATATATACATGTATATCATTTCATATGTCAAATTATATATTCATAATAATAAGTAATATTGATAAGATTTTATCTAAAATAAGTCTGCATAATATTTAATCAGGTTCAGGGTCGAGTTATGGTTCTAGTTCAAAGACTGACACGATCGACATTTGGAGTCATATTAATTTCGGGTTTAGGTTCAAAAAAATAATCTGACCAACATTTAGGGACAAGTCTTACTCGACCCAACCCGAATCGTGCTCATCGCTAATAACAATAGTTAATTACGGCTAGAAAGAGGTTTAGCCTCTACAAGCTAAGCAATTAGGAATAAGGCAAATCAAGACTGTGTTTTTTGCTTACCAAACCTTGAACTCGAATGTAACAATACTAAAAAACGATTACCATATCTCCCCATTGGGTTTCGAATATCTCAAAGTCGTATAAACCCTAATCCGGAATGTGCCCCTTATCATTTAAAAAGATATATTATTTGTCCTTTAATGTTACATATTTATTATTTATATATAGGATAATTCTATAATTTGACATTTATTATATAAATTTGATTTAGATCAGGTTTGGTGTCGTGTTTGATATAGATGATATCCGAACACAAACCCAATATTTGAAATTTGGAAAACCCAATCCTAATAGAAGTAGGTTTTCTTCATTAAATTATTAGGTTCATACCAGTATATACGGGTTCATCTCTATAATTAATCTTAAATAACATATGGTGAATGAAGTAATCAATTTTGTTGAATTTGTTTTTCATCATATAGTTATTTTCATTGTATACACTTTTGATCAAAACATCCTTGCTTTCATTCTTTATGTTATGTGATAATGATTAATGTTAATAAATTAACATTGAAAATGATGTCGAAAAAGAAAGTTGATAAAACATAATTCATAGAAGAAACAATTAGTGTTATTTATATTAGACTCTATTGACTAGTTCGACCGTATATGGGCAAACTAGACCTTATATTGACATGGTACATGTATCATATTGGTCGTGCGTCAAAATCGGTCAAAAAATTGTATAACCGATGTTCATAATAAAATTTAAAAAGGTGAATTATATATATATATATATATATATTATCTTGACGAATTTGACAGTACCGTATTAATAGCAAAGGAAACAATTAAGCAAAATTGCACTATTCCTCATAAATTTAAATTGTATTTGTATCATTGTATGTCTTGTATATCAAAATCTATACTGCCTAAATTAATTCAACTATCATCTAGCTTAATTCCTTAGAAGTATCAACAATATCTTAGTCCAATGATAAGATTTTATAAGATTTTAGAAGTATCAACAATATCTTAATTCCATAGAAGTATGTCTTGTATAAGATTTTACTAAATTCCTATACCAACACTATTATATTTTTGGCTCACGACTATGTCTCTACTTTCAATGGCTTCAAACTGTGGTATTAAAATACCATCGAAGTAAAAGGCAAATGTTCGATTTCTAAGAGTAATAAACAGTCATACATCTCGAAATAAATTAGTTACTAGGGGATACTATTGGTTTAATCAAAAGTTCCTTAAAAATGAGATGATTGGATTGCATTATTAAATCTCAACTCAAGGAAAGCGAGTTTCAGTTTCGAAATTATCGGAGTGTGAAATATAAATAAGTTGAATTTTATAGAGATTATTAATAAATTTTACCTAAAATCAATTCGATGGAAGAACAATAGATTTATCACCTGACGATCTCGAACCTTTGCCATAGAGTTCTCCAATTCTTCTTCAAGTTTAGTCAAATCTTCATACTGTAAACAACTTATGTCCTCTCCAAGATAGCGTTGAATTCCCAATTCAAGACGAAGAGTTTCCTGCCTCAGCATTCCCAATTCTTTCAATATATCTTCCTACAAATTGTATTAGGACATCAATAATTATTTTTGTGGAGACTCTCAAAACCTTAATATTATTAGTGCAAACATAGTATAATTTAGAACAATGAATATAAGTAATACTTATGTATTCTCATGAAAACATAGTACATGAGCATGTTATACCCGCAAGTGATGATCTTGTTGCATTATGTGAGTTCCTGTTGCTCTCTGATACTTTGCAATGATCTGCTCCATCCTGATGTTTTCAAGTTAATTATTTGTTAAATGAATAGATTTTGTGATATGCAAAAGCTTACCTTTTAGGGGAGTACATCTTGTATCCTATATTTTATATCACTCCATATTTTATAGACATGTGATTCGTTAGAAAAATTTATTTAAGTTAAAATTTAATTATTAAATATTTTTTTGACCTTATAACATATGAAGTGGAGCAGGGATCCTCACCATATAATAACATACAGGCATCGCAATGAATGACATTTTTATTATTTTATTTATTATGAAATCATTTTTTAGTCATTAAAAATATAAGTAAAAATAATCATTTATATCTTCCTTAATCTTCCTTAATAGATAGAATACCTCATAAAAAGTTCACTCTCTTTTTATCACAATTTCCAGTACCTTTCAGTTTCAGTCTTACACTGAATATTTGCAGGAAAGAGACAACTTTGATTTCATTATCATGATAACCAATCAAATTTTTTTACTGATTTTCAAACAATATTTAAAATTAGATTCCACAACTACAATTAAATTAGATTCCACAACATTTCCACAATTACAATAAAAATTGCAACCACAATTTAATACACATTGAGTTCGTCTAGAAATGTTAGTCCCATTTTACACTTTGGAGTACACAAAGTCAACATATTTGGTTGAAACTTGAAAGTGAAACCTATCCTCACGCACATGCTGTCTGAACAAATAAATAATTAGCACATGAACTGACATCAGGTTTATATTCTTTATGTCAGAAACTCAGAATATCATATTGTAAAGTCCGAGGTATTCAAGTGAGTCAACCTCGTACATTAATTTCATAAATAAAACACACATATTATCAATAGTAAATTTTTGCGTAGCTAAATCAATTCAACAGTGTAGAAACTATAACACAAAAAATGAAAGCTGTAGAAACATAAAAACAAGAAACAAAAATCACATTTTACATCACAAAAGCAAGGGACTTGAGAAAAAAGTGCCAACATTATTGTAGTGTATATATAAATACCTAAACGGTTCAGTGCAATACTGATACATTTTTCCATTACTAGAGAAGATGATGAGTCCGATTTGAGCGTCACAGAGAACAGAAAGCTCATGAGTCTTTTTCAGAATACCGGTTCTTCGTTTTGAGAAGGTAACTTGCCTTGTTGTGTTGTTCTCGATCCTCTTGATCTCAATCTTTACGCGTCCCATTTCAGAAACCCTACATGTTCAAAGAAATAAAAGCTCAAAACAAATAATTATATACATTGTTCTTGTATCTTTTGATTTCTTAAATCCTATAGATTCCACCCAGAAAAGAAAAAAAAAAGGTGATTGTTATGGCTATTAGTCTATTATTACTAACAACTATATGTGATTAAATTGCATGGCTTGGGTTTGGAGAGAATGATTTGTTGCTAAAAAGGAGAAATAATTACAATAAAAGAAGTTTCTTGATTATGGTCTAGCTTTTAAACTAAGGGAGTTGGGTAAGACGCCATTAACAATATGTTTCAAGAATTGTTCATGAGAGAGAGAGAGAGAGAGAGAGTTCAACATGTTGATACCTGAAAAGTCTCTCTTTGCTTGTTGAAATTGTGAGACTGAAGTGTGATTTGCTAATTAAATACCTACATTCATTCACCTTAAGCCAAAACTACCACAATGATTTTATGTGCTTCTTCATGAATATGGATAGAAGGGGAAGGGTAACAATGTCATTTCGAGTCACTCATAAAAATCAGTAGTAGCAGTGCTTATAGGAGTGAAGATCACCAATCATTTTTGGCATCCCCATGTAATTAAAAAATGGAACTTAATTAAAATAAAAAATTATAAAAATATAAATTTGGAATCTTTATATTAATATTAAAATTTGATTGAATAGGAACATTAAACGTAATTATTTTGAGATATGTAATCGTTCTTGAAATACATTGCATATCGATAAAGTGGGGTCATGTAAAATCAAAAGACGCATGGCATCATTTGCATGTGATGTGTGACCCTTTGAATATGCAATGCAGTGTTTTATATCACAATTGTAGTATTGATTTTGGTTACTTTGCATTTAATATAATCAAGAAAATTGCTGAAAAATATTACTTGTGATTGTAAGTATCAACTCTAGAAAACTACAATATTGCAATTGTAATGGAGAGACAATGGCATTCCATGCAATATCATCAAAAAACAAGGCTTCTATTCTATCTAATGCAACATTGCTGAAACATGTACAACAATGCAAGTTGTTGCAAAATCAAAACTACTCCTTTGCTTGGTTGGTCTAAAAGGCAAATTTGAATTTTACCCAAATAGGTAAATGCCTAAAATATTAAGGTTACCATAAAAATATATCTATGGGACTCATTTAGAAACGACAATTGGAATCCACTCTGCGCACAATATTCATTTGCATGTGGTTGTAACATGTTATAAGTGGTCCAGCTTCAAGAAAAATTTAATGCTTCACAAAATAAACTCTAGGGTTAAAAGAAGATTTGGTTCAATAGTTTTTACTTTTTTATTATAAGATTCTTTTAGGCAAAATTCTCACATTCAATAAAATTATGATGTAAGAGGGATAAGTACATAAATAACATTATTATATTGACCTTATTTATTTATTAATATATTAATAATGATAATGATGACAATAAAAATAATAAATAAATAAAAGAAAATAATAAATTAGTAGAAAAGGGCAAACTTTGGTAGTAGCACAAAAGGGAGAGGAAGGGATAGGAAAAAACAGAAAGTAAATGAAGAAGGAAAAAGTGGAGAGGAGAAAACTCACCATTTTTATCAACTTAGTGGTTAAGCTAGAGATTAAGCCAGTGTGAAAGACAAATACAATGTTCATTAATTAATTATTACCACTGAAAAGCCACATACAAGCCAGTGTGTGCACATAAAATTGTATTTATTACCTACTTAATATTTTTTATGGTTGATTATATAAATTGTATCAATTTCACTATCACATCTTCCTCAATCATGGCCATGTATGTTTCCATTGTGTCCTTACTAAGCAAGGTGGCACGATTCGGAATTATTGTTTTGGGCCTGCTACTTTTCCCCAACACTGTAGGGAAAGCCCAGGAGTTATAATGATCATTTATTCCATTGATCCTAATAGGATACTTATATCAAATCTATAGGTTGAATCTCAAAATTCACAATAAACTAGATCAACACACCCAAAAAAATATACTCAGTGTTTAGAAGCCTTTCTTAGACCTACATGTCATAGATATCCATGACAACCTTTTTTTGCTTGTTGGGTTCTTTTTTTCCTGGAAAGTTGTAAGAGTTTATTTATTGAACACCAAAAAGATAACTTCTTTTTAAGTTGACAAAAGGACTCTTTGATTTTTGTTAAGAGTGTATATGAGTTAAGTTATCTTGAAAGTGATTGAGTGAGGGGGTAAAAGCAATATTATGAGAATTGGATCGGGCAGTCCGATCGCTGATTGAATTTGAAAATCGTTTTGGTTTGCAATCTTAAATTGAATAAGAGGTTGCACCGCTTTTAACCAAGAAAATTATGATCTAACCGTATTAAACTCGATTAAACAAGAATAACCACCGAACGGTTCACTTAAAATTTAAAATTAAAGCAAAACACTACTCTAATGATTTGTTTTGATCATGTCCAAAAAAATGGAGAGATATTATTTTAATATAATTATAGATAATTACTAATTATATGAAATTTTGCATCTATATATAAATATTATTATATATTTATAATTAATTATTCATTATATATGAAATCAGTGGGATTGGATGTTTAACGTTTAATCTTTCAGTTTGATGTCCGACTTTGGTTTCAGAACATTGGGTAAAAGTATAAAATAAAAAATAATTATATGTAATTAATACAAATAAAAATATTGTTGATAATTGATGAAAACTAGATGAGTATTGAATTTTACACCATCCTTAAATTAATTATTAATTTATATTATAATGTATTTTAAATAAGGAGAATTTTAAATGAAAATAATTGGTTGAGTTAGATTTCAAGCTCATCATTAGGGTGAGTACATGCCTAATCTTATTAAATTGTTTAAATATTAACTAACAAGACGTCTAATTCCTCCAAACAACACATGTTGAGAAGGACAGCCACGAACTCCGAAAGGGATTCATTCCTTATCTAAAAGGTGAGGGGATACCGTATTTTTAAGGCATATACTAGTCATATTTATAAATCTTATTTGACCTCTAAAACTATTTAAAAAAACTATTATACCATAAGGCTTTTTGGAACTTGTCATGGTTTATGGATGGGGATCAGTTGTCCCTAATCATATCTAAAACATGTCCCAAACTAATCACAGTGAAGCAAAAATAGACAAAATCATAAATATTTAAATTTTTTAATTAATGTGATATATTATGATTGAGACAGACTTTAAGACATACTTATGAACAACAGTTCCTTATAGGTCTATGACAAAAACTATCATTAACTAATGGAACTTTTTCCTTAGTTTGTCATACAAAATCACTATGGGTGGCGAAACAATCTTTAGTCTTTACCAAATACAACTTTTATTTATTTATTTGGTAACATAATGTAATTTAGGTTACGTTAAGATATTAAATTAAGTTTATTTGACATTTATTATATAATATAAGCATTTATCAACATGCTTGGAAGGTTATGAAGTTCTAATTCTTTTATGCAACTAAAGGTATTATCTTACATTTCACGATAAAGAATAAATTCATTTTAAAGTGTATCCTTCCCAACAAATGTCAGTATCATAAAGGTTTGTATTTGTTCCAGTCTTGAGTCACTTCCTCACCTGTTTTCTACATTTTTAGTTTTTACCCTTATTTTATATTTTAGCTGTAAGCAATGGGTTCTTCATTCACCATATCCATTTCAATATCATCGGTAAAGTCAAATGTCTATGGTCTAGGGTAAAATAGACTTTTCAGTCATGCGATTAAGCCCAAAAATATATATAATGTAGCGTTATGAAACTCGGGTCGGACATAGAGATTTAGTATAAGATTTACACAGTTTAACCACTTAAACTCTATGGTCGAACTAGATATCATATATATAATTAATAATTATTTATAAATATATGCTTATATAAAAGCAAAATTTCATATCATAAATAATTATGTTTAATTATATTGAGTTAATATTTCTTGATCATTTTTGGATTAGAATAAAACAAAACAATATAGTGTTTCATTTTTAAAAAAGGAATAAGTGAGTTCGTGATAAACTTTTCGGATTATTCTGATTTAACTAGGTTTAGTACATTTAAAATTGAAATTTATGTGGTTTAAAATAATCTAACTATTCATTCAACAAAAATCACATTTTACATCACAAAAGCAAGGGATCTGAGAAAAAAGTGCCAACATTATTGTAGTGTATATATAAATACCTAAACGGTTCAGTGCAATACTGATACATTTTTCCATTACTAGAGAAGATGATGAGTCCGATTTGAGCGTCACAGAGAACAGAAAGCTCATGAGTCTTTTTCAGAATACCGGTTCTTCGTTTTGAGAAGGTAACTTGCCTTGTTGTGTTGTTCTCGATCCTCTTGATCTCAATCTTTACGCGTCCCATTTCAGAAACCCTACATGTTCAAAGAAATAAAAGCTCAAAACAAATAATTATATACATTGTTCTTGTATCTTTTGATTTCTTAAATCCTATAGATTCCACCCAGAAAAGAAAAAAAAAAGGTGATTGTTATGGCTATTAGTCTATTATTACTAACAACTATATGTGATTAAATTGCATGGCTTGGGTTTGGAGAGAATGATTTGTTGCTAAAAAGGAGAAATAATTACAATAAAAGAAGTTTCTTGATTATGGTCTAGCTTTTAAACTAAGGGAGTTGGGTAAGACGCCATTAACAATATGTTTCAAGAATTGTTCATGAGAGAGAGAGAGAGAGAGAGAGTTCAACATGTTGATACCTGAAAAGTCTCTCTTTGCTTGTTGAAATTGTGAAACTGAAGTGCAATTTGCTCATACCTACATTCATTCACCTTAAGCCAAAACTACCACAATGATTTTATGTGCTTCTTCATGAATATGGATAGAAGGGGAAAGGGTAACAATGTCATTTCGAGTCAGTCATAAATCAGTAGTAGCAGTGCTTATAGGAGTGAAGATCACCGGTCATATTTGGCGTCCCCATGATTAAAAAATGGAACTTAATTAATTAAAATGAAAAATTATAAAAATATAAATTTGGAATCTTTATATTAATATTAAAATTTGATTGAATAGGAACATTAAACATAATTATTTTGAGATATGTAATCATTCTTGAAATACATTGCATATCGATGAGAAAGTGGGGTCATGTAAAATCAAAAGATGCAAGGCAAAATTTGCATGTGATGTGTGACCCTTTGAATATGCAATGGAGTGTTTTATATCACAATTGTAGTATTGATTTTGGTTACTTTGCATTTAATATAATCAAGAAAATTGCTGAAAAATATTACTTGTGATTGTAAGTATCAACTCTAGAAAACTACAATATTGCAATTGTAATGGAGAGACAATGGCATTCCATGCAATATCATCAAAAAACAAGGCTTCGATTCTATCTAATGCAACATTGCTGAAACATGTACAACAATGCAAGTTTTAGCAACATTGATGTGATATATTATGATTGATTTGAGACAGACTTTGAGACATACTTATGAACAGTAGGTCCTTGTCTTCAAGTTATAGGTCTATGACAAAAACTATCATTAACTAATGGAACTTTTTCCTTAGTTTGTCATACAAAATCACTATAGGTGGCGAAACAATCTTTAGTCTTTACCAAATACAACTTTTATTTATTTATTTGGTTACATAATGTAATTTAGGTGACGTTTATAAGATATTAAATTAAGTTTATTTGACATTTATTATATAATATAAGCATTTATCAACATGCTTGGAAGGTTGTGAAGTTCTAATTCTTTTATGCAACTAAAGGTATTATCTTACATTTCACAATAAAGAATAAATTCATTTTAAAGTGTGTTCTTCCCAACAAATGTCAGTATGGTAAAGGTTTGTATTTGTTCCAGTCTTGAGTCACTTCCTCACCCGTTTTCTACATTTTTTTAGTTTTTACCCTTATTTTATATTTTAGCTGTAAGCAATGGGTTCTTCATTCACCATATACATTTCAATATCATCGGTAAAGTCAAATGAATATGGTCTAGGGTAAAATAAACTTTTCAGTCATGCGATTAAGCCCAAAAATATATATAATGTAGCCTTATGAAACTCCGGTCGGACATAGAGATTTAGTATAAGATTTACATAGTTTAACGACTTAAACTCTATGGTCGAACTAGATATCATATATATAATTAATAATTATTTATAAATATATGCTTATATAAAAGCAAAATTTCATATCATAAATAATTATGTTTAATTATATTGAGTTAATATTTCTTGATCATTTTTGGATTAGAATAAAACAAAACAATATAGTGTTTCATTTTTAAAAAAGGAATAAGTGAGTTCGTGATAAACTTTTCGGATTATTCTGATTTAATAGGTTTAGCACATTTAAAATTGAAATTTATGTGGTTTAAAATAATCTAACTATTCATTCAATTAAGACTGCAAATTAAAGTCACTTTTTAAGTACGATCAACGATTGTATCATGTCTACTCCTATCTTCACAACATTGATATATTGTTGCCTTGTCCCTTTATAATTAACACTTACCCCTTTGGTTTTTGCCTCAACCCAACCCCATTGGGTATGACATCAACGAGTGTTGGTTCAAGTGATACATGTTTGTTTACTTTTAAGCAATGTCTCGGTTCGAGTCTTGTTGTTGGAATAAATACCCGCTGAGAAAGTTAACCCCACAACATATGGATGTCCCGGCTCGGATATGATTGCCTTCACTACAAGGATTCTTGTGTGAATAAAAAAAATGTTACTATATGACCCTTGGTCTCTTTAGTGCTTTTATATTTTTTAGTAGTTACAAGCCAATGAAGCCATTGCTCCAATTCAGGTAGATCACACTTTCAACTCAAAATAAGCAAAAATTCATAAACACGATACCAAATGTACAAGCTACATATGAAATGGGACTTATAGCTGCTACATATTATTTGATTGGTTCGTTGAAATCGGCATAAACTCTGGTTTACATATAGAAAATTTTATTGCTGAAAAAATCCCGGAAATTTACTTACAACTAAACAAGAGAATGAGGAAGGCCACTTGGGCAATTTTATAATTGAGAAGTTGAATTTGTTATCATTAGAACAGCAATTTCATGGAACATTTTAAGGTGGAATTACAAACCAAATCTAGGAGAATCCCATTTTCCTCATCCCTTGTACAGCAAAAATTAGATTCTAGGAATTTCTACTACTGATACAGTGGATGAGTGGAAAAATCACCAAAACAAAATCTAATATACTGAACAAAAGAGAAATAACGGAGAAAGGAAAGAAACCATGCAGAATGTCGAAGATCTGCTCCTCCTCCGAAAATAATATACTATAAATTGAGGCAAAATGAAATATACTAACCTCCTCTTCATGTTTAGTTGGGTCTAATATAATATATCCTGTAAACTTTATTTGAAGTCATGTATAAATGGATCTTAAGAAATCATAGTTTTCACATCCATAAGAATAGTTACAAATTACTAACCTTTCCCCATGGCGATACGATCCTCCATTTAGTTGTTGTTTGGTGTTCTTGGTTTATAGAGTAACTTTTCTATCTCCTTCCCGTTCTTACTATGCTCTTCCTTAAGTGATGGCTGATAGAGCAATCTTTATGGGCAGAGATAGGGACAATGTTTATGGTCTTTTTTCTTGTTAGTATAGTGTTTCCATCAAGCACTATATATAGGCTCTTTTCCAAGAGTCTTAACATTTCATTGATGACTCTTCATCCAAGAGTTATGTCATGAAACAATGAAATGATATATCCATTCATGTCACAAGAGGCATATTTCTTACATTCTCCCACTTGTCTCATGTGACAATACAATTCATGATTTTATAAACATCAAACATAATGCGCATATTCAGAATATGTTTTCCATATTCATTACATTACAAGTCATGATTAAGAACAAGAACTAATAAGAGT
>NC_032023.1:2957644-2961623 GCF_001865875.1 Lupinus angustifolius | reverse complement strand
CTTACTCCCACTGACCTTTAGGTATATGTATCGATCAACAATGTTTTCCTTAAACCCAAAGGATACAATAGTATCATTAAACTTAAGATACCATTGTCGTGAAGCTTGTTTAAGTCCATATATTGATTTCTTAAGTTTACACACCATGTGTTCTTTTCCTTTCTCTATGAATCCCATTGGTTGATCCATATAGACCTTTTCTGTTAAATCCTCATTTAGAAAGGCGGTTTTCACATCCATTTGGTGTAACTCCAAATCATAATGAGCCACCAATGCCATGATAATCCTAAGTGAGTCTTTCTTAGAGACTGGTGAAAACGTCTCTTTATAATCAATACCATCTTTCTGAGTATAGCCTTTTGCTACAAGACTGGCCTTATAACGTTCTAAGTTACCATAAGAATCACGTTTAGTTTTGAAAACCCACTTACAGCCAACTGTTTTGGAATCTTCTGGTAACTCAACAAGGTCCCAAACCTCATTTTGTTCCATAGATTTTAACTCATCTTTCATGGCTTTTAACCATTTATCGACATTATTATTATCCATGGTTTGTGAAAATGTAATTGGGTCATTCTCAATTCCTATGTCACATTCTGACTCATGTAGGTAAACCACATAATCATCAGAAATAGCAGATCGTCTTTCTCTTTGAGATCTTGTTAATGCTATCTCTTGTGATTCTTCTACTATAGGTTCATCAACTTCATTTTCAGTAATGGGATTATTTTGTTGTTCTCCATCATTACTAATCGGTTCAATAACTTGAGGAACAACATTATTAGGGACACAATTAAATGGAACTTGTACCCTCACTTCTTGAATTTCCACTTTACGTGGTGTTTCACTCCCACTAATTTCATCATTTTCAATGAACCTAGCATTCCCAGTCTCAACAATTCTTGTTGTATGGTTTGGACAATAAAATCTATACCCTTTTGATTTTTCTGGATAACCAATGAAATAACCACTGATTGTTCTTGCATCCAGTTTCTTTTCTTGTGGATTATAAATTCTAATTTCCGCCGGGCACCCCCAAACATGCAGGTGCCTTAAACTAGGTTTCCTTCCTGTCCACAGTTCAAAAGGAGTCTTTGGAACTGCCTTACTAGGAACCCTATTTAATAAGTACATGGCGGTCTTTAGAGCATAAGTCCACAATGAAATGGGTAAAGATGAATTACTCAACATACTCCTAACCATATTCAACAATGTTCTATTACGCCTTTCCGATACACCATTTTGTTGTGGTGTACCTGGCATTGTGTATTGTGCACATATGCCACGACTTTCAAGGAATTTAGCAAATGGACCTGGATGTTGTCCATTTTCATCATATCTTCCATAATACTCACCACCTCGATCAGACCTGATAATTTTCACCCTTTTATCTAATTGTCTTTCAACTTCAGTAATGTAAATCTCTAAGGCTTTTAGGGCTTGAGATTTATCAGACAATAAATAGATATATCCATAACGTGAATAATCATCAATGAAGGTAATGAAATATTTTTCTTTATTGAAAGAATTAACATCAAAAGGTCCACAAATATCTGTGTGTATAATTTCAAGAAGCTTAGTGCTTCTTGTGGCTCCTTTCTTTGTGTGTTTTGTTTGTTTACCTTTAATGCAATCCACACAAATATTCAGATCGGTAAAATCTAAATCTGGAAGGATTTCATTCTTTACTAATCCTTTCATTCTTTCTTTGGAAATGTGTCCCAAACGTTTATGCCACAAATAAGCAGAACATTCATTAATTAAGCCACGCTTAATTCCAACATTATGATGCAAGGTTAGAAGTGTTTCAGAGAAAAGATTATCAAGATTTAATTTATACAATCCATCACATAATATACCATTACCAATTAAATGAGTATATTTATACAAACTGAAACATTCATTACCAAATTTAAAAGAGTATCCAGCAACATCAAGTTTAGATAAAGAAACCAAATTCCTAGATATATTAGGTACATAAAGGGTTTCAAATAAATCTAAATGATGTCCAGTGTCAAGGATTAAACGATAAGTCCCGACGGCTTCCATTGGAACCTTCACTCTGTTTCCCATAAAGACAAATTTTTCATTTGGTCTTGTAGTTCGGGTCGTAATGAATCCCTGCATAGTATTAGAAACATGAGCAGTACATCCAGAGTCAATCCACCAAGTATTATAAGGAACTTCTGCTAAGTTTGATTCAAAACATACATAAGCACTAGGCTTACCTTTCTTTTTCAAACCAATCTTTGCGTTTTGGACAATCCTTTTGGAAATGCCCAATCTTTCTACAGAAACGACATCTGTTATCATGATGTTCCTTCTTGTGGATTTGAGAAGATGACTCATTAATCTTTAAGAGTCCTTTCACTTTCTTGTCATGTTTCTTACTTACTTTCTTTCTAGCTCCTCGATGATTAACATAATTGATGGAATGATTTCCTTGACTCCTCATTCTGGTTTCCTCTTGAACTAACATACTATGCAATTCATGCACATTCCATTTGTCTTTCATGGTGTTATAGTTCATTTGGAAAGGACCATATTCAGAGGGTAATGAATTTAGTATAAATTGCACAAGGAAGTTTTCATCCACATCCATTCCCAATGTCTTAAGTCTTGCTGCAATGTTTGTCATTTCAATAACATGTTCATGCATAGTACGAGAACCATCAAATTTCATGGTGGTCAATGTACTCATTAGTGTCCCAGCAAGAGACTTGTCAGCAGTTTGGGAGCGCTCTTCCACAAACTTTAGCATTTCTTTAGCACTTTCAGTTTTAGGAAGAGCTGACTTAATGTTGCCAGCAATACTCATTCGCATATACATTAGACTCAATCTGTTTGATCTTTCCCAATTTCTGTAATGAACTTTATGTTCTTCAGTGCTTATATTGGTAATAGCACTTGGCTTATCTTCTCTAAGTGATAAATCCAAATCCATTACCCCAAGGTAAAATTGGATTTGTTCACTCCATTCAGAGAAGTTAAGTCCATTGAAAGTTGGAACAGATGAGAATTGCGAATGCAAAGCAATAGGTACTGAAATGAAATCAAACCAAAAAAAAAAACGTTAAGGCTTTGAGTTACATTTAATTCAGAATACTTCATAAGTGAATATTAATGTCTACATTTGGGTAATCCATCAATATACCATACTAGACATGATGATACTAAAAGAAAATTCATATAATTTGGCAATAATCCATGCATAAATTAGAAACATTTACTATCTTTGGATATATAAATATAACTAATGATGCATTTACAATACCAACATTCATGCTCATTGATTATAAGAACAAACAATCAACCTTTGGGTTATTCTTAACTGTCTTATAATAATGAACTTCAATTTACTCATAAACAAATAATTGTTATATCATTCATAGCATCAAACTAATGAGTAAATGAAATATGATCATACAATGTGGAATTAGATAAACATAGAGATTTGACCACTTTGGTGATTAACAAATCTATCATACAACAATTCCAAACAAATGAAATATGATCATATAATTGGGAATTAATTAACATAAAGATTTGACCACTTTGGTGATTAACAAATCTATCATACAACAATTCCAAACAAATGAAATATGATCATATAATTGGGAATTAATTAACATAAAGATTTGACCACTTTGGTGATTAACAAATCTATCATACAACAATTCCAAACAAATGAAATATGATCATATAATTGGGAATTAATTAACATAAAGATTTGACCACTTTGGTGATTAACAAATCTATCATACAATAATTCCAAACATCTAATAAATCATAATAATATACATACATATGACTCTCAAAATTGCATATAAATTTTACATGCATATCTATGAAACAATTGCATTATTGTTTGCACTGAAAATTAAAACGTACAGTTTATATGTATGCTTTATGTTTTACTATGCTTTATGGTAACCTTAGTTTTGCTTTTCAGAATATATATATATATGTATCTAATTGT
>NC_032023.1:2943254-2957544 GCF_001865875.1 Lupinus angustifolius | reverse complement strand
TTCATTGATGACTCTTCATCCAAGAGTTATGTCATGAAACAATGAAATGATATATCCATTCATGTCACAAGAGGCATATTTCTTACATATCCACCCTCTTCTACAGAACAACATATTGCAACTGCAGACAAAAGATGAATATCATTTATTTACCATAACAGAAACCATATTAGTAAACCTAAAGACAAATAACAAACAAGTTCTGATTACCAGCAAGATGTTTAACGGGAATTCCAGCATCCACAAGTGCAGCGCATGCTGCATTGATTGCACACGGAAGGAGCTACATAATAAGTCAAGAAAAAAGTACAGAAACATAGATCCCTTTATGCCCCCACCCCTCATGTACTACACATTTACATCAATCTGGAGTATATATGTCATGGAATCAGTGTTGTACATGGCGGTTGCCAAAATTTAGCTATCAAGGCATTACGGATGGCGTTGCAAGCAAATAGCGGACATCATCATGGTAGTTGATAAAAATAACTAAAAAATATAGTATAATATAAAAAATAAAATAATAACACAGTAATGCAAAAGTCAAACAATAACATAAAGTTTGATAAAAATCATGAAGTATCAATGTCTTATAACTTCATAAGATCGCTAAAAAGTAACATACACAATACTAGCAAGTCTTGTAAAGACCTTCAACTAAAAATCAAAGCAAAACATTAATATAAAATACAAAAGATTTAATCTTCTAAATATCTTCCTCCACTCCAACATCATCCTTCAATTTCTTCTTCATCTGAGTCATTACATTCAAAAGTTGCAGTTTCCTCTTCACTTTGTCTATATTCCACTTCTTCATCTACTTCTTCATCTAATTCTTCAACTACTTTCCTTTCCCTTTTTTAGATGATGAAGATCTACCCTTGGTTTTCTTAGTTTTTCCTCTTGAACCTATAAGCATAGGGTTCTTTATTTTTTGATGCCTTGTATTCATTCTAGGCCCCCCAATCCATAAAGCCATATAAATAACATCTCATTATAGATCATCATCATCAAAAACCCTCTCATTTTCATCTTCGTCGTTATCACTAGCTATCTCCCCAACAAGCCATTCATCAGTGTCATAGTGTCGTTGAGGGATATTGGGTCAACTTTATCTCTGATGTTATATCTCCGCTTCAATGCTTGATTCTATTTAACATAGACACAATCATGCATTTTTTTAATATCAAGCTTATTCATATTCTTGGTATGAATTTGCAACATTCCAATAAATAACTAATATGAGACACTTATAATTTTTTTAAGGTAAACTAAAACGAAAGTAAGTAAATAATTACTTGATCAAAAACACTCAAATTATCTTCACATTCCGATGCACTACAAGTCAAAGATAAGATTTTTATAGCTAATTGTTGCAAATTTGGGGCCGATGCACCAAATGCACACCACCATACATCTATAAAGGCAAATATATTTTGTTAAGCAATGACTTAAATATAACGATATATTTTGTAAAGCCAAAGATATTTTATTTTTACCTGATGCCATTTTTGTGCTCATGGCTTAGCTATAGCTGTGGATGATCCAAACATTTCACTAACATATTTATATGTTTGCATCTCCTTCAACATCATAAATTATGTTTGTGTATTGGAGTCAAATTTCATGCTTCGATTTGCATAATAACATTCTAGATTTAGCATGTGACCAGTCGCATCTAATTGGCGATGAAGCTGACAATTCCATCTTTCACCAATGATCTTAAATACATTCTTATACTTGTTCTCCTTCTCATTGAATGTCTTTATAATGGTCTCCTTAGCCTTATCCATAACTTCATAAATATAATACATGACAGCCTTATTCTCACTATCCACAAGCCGAAGCATTTCCACAAGAGGTCCCATAACCTTCATTGTATATTCTGCATTCTTCCAAAAGCTTGGCATGAGCACAATTTTTGTTGCATCCTTTCCTTTGATTTATTTGGACAATTTGTTTGTTGTCCACTCATCTGATACAAACATCTTTCTCAAATTTATCTTCTCCTCATAAAGACTTTCGAAAGATAGAAAAGATGTTGTAGAGTGGGTCACTATATGCTTCACCAACTCCCACTTCTTTGTGAAGTGCCTCATCAAACTCAAAGTACTTGAATGTCATTTTGATAACCATTTTGAATGTCATTTTGATCATAGGAAGCTTTCCGATATCTTCCAATATCGAATCTATGCAATGTGCTACACATGATGTCCAATAATTTTTTGGTCTTTTCATTTCTACCATCTTACCATCTAGAATATAGTTGCTTCCATTGTTTGTTATAACTTGCATAACATTTCTCTCTCCAACCTCCTCCACAACAGCATTAGCAACTCAAATATTTTATCATCAGTTTTTACAAAGTCAGACTCATCCACATATTTGATGAGCATTGTCCCTGCATTCGAATTCACTAGAAAACTAATAATACATCTTTTTTCTTATTAGTCCAAGCGCAGACATGATGGAGCATCCAAATGTTTCACAGTGCACCTTATGATCCTTCATCAAGTCTTCTGTGTAATTTACTTCCATTTATAGATGTGGGACTCTCATAGCATAGTAGGTTGGAGGTGGCAAATTTGATCCAAACATTCCGATAGCTTCAAGCATTTCATGGAAGTTGTCCAACTTTACCAAATGGAAGGGAGGCCATCTTGATATCCAAATGGAGCTACGAATTGGTGGATCCGTCGCACAACATTTTTGTCTATTGCCTCCTTTATATTTGCTTGGCGCAACTTCTCTTTCTTACTTCAAGTCTCTAGCTTTCTAAAAAAGAGATATATAGGGTCTTTCTTCTTCCTCCCAACAACACTGCTAGTTGTTTGTGTTGTTTCTTTAAGACCTTCATTGAGTGTGCGCTTTTCATCACTATTACCCAATATATCCTAGCATCTTGCACCACCCTTTGATATGTTGCAATATCCTTATGTTGTTTTTCATTCAAAATTGTCTAGAGCTCTTCTCGAACTTCCTTGGACACTCAGTACATGTCTTAAAATTGTCAGACCTTTCCATCAAATGATTCTTCAATCTACTAATTCCCCCTCTATATGTATTAGAGCAAAAATTTCAAATCACATTATTTGTGTCTTTTTCTGTTAGTGGAATATAATATTTCTAGCCAACGTCTCTCAAGCTTCTAGTAGTTGAAGATGTTTGACATTGGTTGAACATTTTGGAGAGTTACTACAAAAGTGCAAATAACATATTTAAGTGAGGAATTGCAATATATTAGGTGAAATTGCAATATGATAATTATAATACTGTTGGAGTTTGCTTTACATTGTATAATTAGTAAAATTTCGTTGAAAATGATTTTTAAACACATTTTATATATTGATAATTAATAATTAATGTATATCATTTAGTTATAAATAATAATTAGAAGGAAAAAAACATTCATACTCTTTGATATCCTATTTTTAATACACTATGCTATTGTTAAACAAGCATTTTAAATTTGTATATAAAGTAAAATGGGAAAAAATAATCTGGGAACAAAAGTAAAACAGATAAAATAAACTGACAAAAATGCAATCTGAAAAAAAATTAAATTGGTAAAAAAAAAGTATTCTGAAAGTAAAAAAAAATTAAATTAAAAGAATGGAATGAAAAAATAGAGAAAGAAATGAGAAACGAAGAAACAAGAGAGAAAGAAAAATAGAGAAAAGAAAAAAGATTGTGGCGATGGGAGTGGAGGGAGCAACAAGACAAAGCAAAAAAACTCAGTTTTAAGATAATGAGACAACAGGAGAAGAGAGAGGCAAAAATAGAAAGTGTTTAGAGTTTTAACCTATATATGGGCCCAAAAACACATCTAAACCCATTTGTTCAAAAAACTAACCAGAAAGCCCAAAAGTCGTTATTTCTGCCATTGCCTTGTAACCGCCGTACCGACATGGCAGCTTTTTAGAGCAAAAGGCGGATATAGCCATTTGGCGAGGCTTCCCAAATGGTTAATGGCGACAACCCAAAAAATGTCGCCACCATGACCACTATTGGGCAACACTAACAATGTTGTCCATGGCGGATGGCGGCCTATGGTGGTTGCCAAAATTTAGCCATCAAGGCATTGCGGATGACGTTACGGACAAATAGAAGATATCATCATGATGGTTGATAAAGATAAATAAAAAATATAACATAATAGGATAAATAAAATGATATATAATAACACAAAAATCAAAACAATAACATAAAATTTAATAAAAAATCATTAAGTATTAATGTCTCACAACTTCATAAGATCACTAAAATGTAAAATAAATAATACTAATAAGTCTTTTAAAGACCCACAACTAAAAATCAAAGAAAAACATAAATATAAAATGCAAAAGATTTAATCTTCTAATTATCCTACTCCTCCCTAACATCATCATCCAAAGCAGCAAACTCGGAAAAGTATTCTCCAATTTCTTCTTGTCCAAGTTATTATATTCAAAAGTTGCAACTTCCTCTTCACTTTGTCCATGTTCCATTTCTTCATCTACTTCTTTAACTACTTTATCTTTTCCTTTTTTAGATGATGAAGTACCACCGTTTTCTTTCTTAGTTTTTCCTCTTAAACGTATAAGTACATGTTTCTTTATTTTTTGACGCCTTGTATTCATTCTAGGCTCCTAATCCCTGAAGCCCTGTAAACATCATCCCATTCTAGATCATCATCCTTAAAAACCCTCTCATTTCCACCTTCATCATCATCACTATCTATCTCCCCGACAAACCATTCATTACAATCATCATTATCATTGAGGGAGATTGAGTCAACTTCATCCTTGATGTTATATCTCTGCTTCAATGCTTGATTGCATTTAACAAAGACCAAGTCATGCATTCTTTTAATATCATGCTTATTTAATTTCTTGATATAAATCTGCAACATTCCAATAAATAACTAAGAAGAGACACTTATAATTTTTTAAGGTAAACCAAAATGAGAGTAATTAAATAATAACCAGTGTTGTGAAATCTGAGTCGGACGTCAAACCGGTAGAGGTCCCGTATTAGGTTTAAATGGTTAAACCGTCCGGTCTGACCGGATGATTTCGTACATAATTAATAATTTTTATTTATAAATATATAGTTATATATAAATGTAAAACTTTATATAATTAATAATTATGTACAATTATATTGAAATAATACTTCTTTATCTTTTTTTGGACCGTAGTAAAACAAAATATTAGAACATTGTCCCATTTTTTTTATTTTTAAGTGAGCCGTCCGGTTTACTTCTCGGGTTAATCCGGTTTAACCGGGTTTAACATGGTCGGACCGGATTTTTTCCGGTTCAAAGCGGTCCAACTCTCATTCGATTAAGACGGCAAACCAGAGCCGTTTTCAAGTCCGGTCAGCGGTTAGACCAGTCGGACCGTCCGGTCCGGTTCTAACAACACTGATAATAACTTGCTCAAAAACAATCCAATTGTGTTCACATCGTGATGCACTACAAGTCAAAGAGATGATTCTTATAGCTAATTTTGCAAATTTGGAGATGATGTACCAAACATTCTCCACTATATGGTGACAAAGGTAAATATATTTTGTTAAAGAATTGACTTAGATGTTACAAGCATATTTTTTAAATCCAAAGATATCTTATTTCTTACCTGGTGCCATAAAGTCTTTTGATAGATAGAAAGGATGTTGTAGAGTGGGTCATTGCATGCGTCACCAACGCCCTATTCTTTGTGAAGTGTCTTATCAAACTCGAAGTACTTGAATGATCATAAATGAAGCCAACAATATAGATAACCATTTTGAATGTCATTATGGTCCTATGAAGCTATCTGATATCTTCTAACATCAAATCTATGCAATTTGCTGCACATGTGGTTCAATAAAAATTTTATCTTTTCATTTTTAACATCTAAGACATAGTTGTCCCATTGTTTGTTATAACTTGCATACCATTTCCCTCTCCAACCTCCTCCACAACATCATCACGCAACTCAAATATTTTATCGTCGGTTTTTACAAAGTCAGACGCATTCACATACTTGATGATCATTGTCCCTGCAATCAATTTCACTAGAAAATTAATAATACATCATTGTTTCCTATCAGTCTAAGCGTCAAACATGATGGAGCATCCAAATGTTTCCTAGTGCATCCAAATTTTTGTCTGTTGTCACCTATATTTTTGTTTGGCACAACTTCTATTTCTTACTTCCAGTCTCTGACTTTCTAAAAAAGAGATATATAGGGCATTTCATCTTCCTCCCAGCAACACTGCTAGTTGTTTGTGTTGTTTCTTCAAGACCTTCATTGAGTGTGCGCTCTTCATCTCTATCACCCAATATATCCTAGCATCTTGCACCATCCAACAACATTGTCCTTTTGGGTAAGGAACTAATCCCTTTTCGGAGTGCGTCCCAACAAGTGTCGCCCCCAGGAATAGAACTCATGACCTTTTGGCTATCCTGAGATCTAGCATGGTCTTACACCACTAGGCCAACACCTTGTTGGTAATTTGCAAATCATTTCACTTAATCGTAGTTAAATCTAAACTTCATTTAATAGTATTCGATCTGAGCACACAAGTGGAAAAAAGATAAATCTAAAACAAAAAAATCAAGAGCCATATATGAGAGCAATTAAGTTGATATAACTCTTAAATAAAAGAAAAGAAACATTAACGAATAGAATGAAAAAACAAAATTGAGTGAAAAGAGAATGCATCGAATCGAATTGTAGAAGGAAGAGCAAGAACGTTAAGATGATTGTGTTGAAAATGTGATTGATCGGAGAGAAAAGCAAAGGTTGAGAGAAGTTAGGGTTTCCCAAACTCCTCGAATCTAAGCCACTGAGTTTTTTTTGCACTACCAATGATACATTTTCATATAAGGAACTAATCTTGAGCGTGTGATTGCCCTCACCAATAACCAGTATCCCTACCAAGAATCAAACTCTTCAGCTGTTACTACCCGACTGATTTTGAAGTCTGAAAGAACACTAACAATTAGAACCCTTTTTCAGGTTAGTGAGGTGTGTGATTTTTATTATTTGTGATTCCAAGTTGACCCATGTGTTCCTACTTTTGTATTTGCACATGGTCAACCGACACGAGTCAAATTGGAGATTTGAGTTCATGGGTCTAAGAATTGGGCTATAGCCCACAATGAAATTATAAAGAGAATAAAATATCATATAGTATAAGGAGATAAGTTATCTCCTCCCGCCACTAAAATTATGATAGTTGTCATATTAAATCTTTTTTACAAAAATATTCTTAAAACTAAACAAAATACTACACATATCATGATTTTATTGGCTGGGGGAAATAAATTATCTCTTAATATGAAGAGATATTTTATTCTCAATTATAAATCATTTTATTAATTTGTATATCATCAAAAATATAAATGTGCTTTTTTATTTATTTAAATAATGTCGCTATTTAATAATAATGTTAAAATTCATATTAATTATTTCTTTATCAATTATATTATTGTATGATCATTATTACGGGAAGATTACAGATAATTAAAATAGAATAAATATAAAGAGGAATTGAGAAATATATAAAAATAAAAAGGCATAATATTTATGCATTGACAATTTAAAGATTTATGCATAGTCATTGCATTATTCACCATTTATTTATATTATTTTTTAAGAGTTAATGATGATTAAATATGAGTAACGCTGATATATTGACAATGTATAAAGATGGTGTTTTACTATTATAAATTTAAATAAAGTTAAGATAAAGGGCTAGCTGAAAATGTGAAAATTTTATGAAATATAATTAGCCATATACTAAGGTGTCGCGCCCCGATTTTTGGCAACGCGACCACTTATAGTAGCCACTACATTTTATGGGAAAAAATGTAGAATTTTTTTTTAGTTCAATCACATTGGGCTTTTGGATTAATGATATTCAGGTTCAAGAGTTGATTACAGATCGAGAAAGATATTGACATCCCGTTCGCTCGTAATTAAACAATATCCTTACTAATTGCATGATTTACGTATCCTTAAATTATTTCAAAATTAAATTGTCTAAAATAGACTATTTATTTTTTATTTTGTGTCTAACAAGATTAAATCTTGTTCCTACGTATCCTTAAATGCTTTAGGGAATCAAGACTACGTAGTTCTAGGTTTTAAAATGGTTTGTTGGTAAAATAATTATCTCTTTAAAAAGAACGAAGCAATAGAAACTAATATCCGCACTGCATCTCAATTCAAAGAGATTTAAAAATAATCATAATATTTTTTTTGGTTTTTATTGTTAATTTTGGAATTAATTGAGTAAAAAGAAGTGTCGTAACGCGATCGTTCAAAGATGATATGATGACAAAAAGTGTTACTAAGATCTGCCTCCATCCTTTGATTAATCCCAAAAGATTTTAATTTTTTTATAAAAATTGATAATGAAATTGTGATGTAAAAATATTTTTCAAAAATCAAATTTTTTTGTTAAAGGTTGTTTTTTATTTTAGTAATAATATTCTCATTTTCAATTAATTACAAAAAAAAAACAAAGTATTAAAAGATACAACAAAAATAAGTAGCTATGAAAAATCTTAAAAAATATCTATTGATTGTTAGCTATATTAAGAATTTTATCATTATTACTTATGCATAAAATTTATTAATTAATTTCCCAAAAACATTAATACTTTTGTGTCACTGTCCCAAAAAATAATATATATATATATATTGGTTAAATATGGTTATTATTGTTACCAAAAAAAAATTGTATAGGAAACAAAATAAGGAATAGAATTTCCCGAAGTGGTATGAATCCTGTGTTGCATGGAGCATAGTTTCCACGACGTGTCACTTGGGTACTAGTCACAAGGCTTTAGTAGGAAGAAATGAGACACGTGGCAGTTCCAGGTTGGCTGAAGTAGTAGGATGCATGGTTCCTGGAATAAACCCTGCCAAGAAAGAACACTGGATGAGCACTTTGATTCTGTGTAGAAGGGTCCACAGAACGGGGAAGAGGCTCGCTTGCGTGTTACAATCGGAAGCGTTATGAATGTGGTCAATGAGACAGTCAATTGAGCCAACTGTAATAAGGATAAGAGCACGTTGCTTCTTATGTGCGCACCTACATTTGATCGCACAGTTTTTGTTGTTTTTTTCACTCTCTCAGCACAGTTCCAAGGTAAATCACTTGTTTTTTCTTTTTTGCTCTCTACTTTTTTTTCAGCATCCTCTTTTAACTCAACGTAATGCGTCCTATATATAGAAAAATATTAAACTAATCTAATCCTCAAAACTTGTTTAACCATTTTTATTTTACAAAATCGTTTTGCAAATTTTTATTTTTCTTCTTTTTATGTTATTGTTTATTTAAAATTCAAATTATGATATTTGGAATATTCCCTTTTTAATTACTTATTTATTTTAATAAATTCGAAATAAATCATAAAAAATTATAAAAATAGTTTTAATTATTTATTTAAAATTATAATTTCGAATAAAACTAAAATAAAATAATAAAATCACTTTATTAAGTATTTATTTTTCTTATTTTAGGAGGAAATTATATGGGTTTCTAGTAGTCCATTTCCACTTTGATTTTTTTTTATATTTATTTTGAAAAAATAAATAGGTTTTTAGAACCTATGTATTAGATTTTTTTTTTTTTGTAGAAAATCATTTGCTTATTTTTTTAGAATGTAAATTATTTAAAAAAATATTTTGGGTTTTTTTTTGGGCCAAACAAAAATGAATATTCATGTTAACTTCCTCACTTATATTTTATTTGTCTCCATAGAATTCCTATTGCATTTTGAAGAAAGTGAGGATAAGTGGGTTTTCCTTACTTACCGCACAAGAAAGTGATTAGATGAAGTATGATACATTTTTCAAGGAATAGAGTTGAGAAGGGTAATGTTTTTATTAAAGTATGAGAGTATCACACATGTAAAGATTAATTAAAGACTTTCTAATTCTAATATCAATTGAAATGTTCTCCTTTAAAATAACCGATAGGGGATGTTGTATCATTCATTCACTAACTATCCAATCTTTGTCTGATTGCACCATATGACATGATTGGAATCTTTGTCCATACGTTTTCTCAACATGATTTCCCAAAACAAAAGTAATATCACAATTCAATAGTTTAGGTGCTATATGTCTGATTTCTCGATCTTGAATAATAAGATTATAAGTTTATTTTGGTGTATGAGATTGTTTATTGAATGAGTTAATCTTACTATAATTTTGGAGTCTCATTTTAAACAAATTATCTCTAATAAAAATTAGATATAATATAGAAAAATAAAATTTTACAATAAACCAAAGCTGTCAATTCATTCAAGAATGATTTGTTTTTTTTCCTCCCTTGCCATAATTGTAGACTCCACAAAAACAAATGGAGGACATTGCTCTATCTATTCGAGTCTATAATTGTCTTACGAGTAAAATAGGCACATGATACATACAAGATTAATAGCTAGGCTTGGTTGAAAATTATCACATTGCATTGCTTCTAAATTATAATTTTTAACAGAAATTAATAATTTCTAATTAAGGTGAACATCATATATTTGATACAATGATATCATCTATTTATTTCGGGGTTACATTATAAGTGATTTAATTACTGGCACCACATAAATTTCTAAAAGTTTATAACGGATATGGGCTTAATGAATGGATATTCATCAGGTTAACCTATATGGGATAAGGGGAACCCTATAAGTTAACGAATAAGGAATGCTATGGTCCCCAACACACCAAATCAAATTCAGTTTTCTCATCTCCCAATCAGAGTAAAAACGCAAGTCCCAAGAGGAATAAGAGATTTGATTGAGGAAGACTATCATACCAAAATTCATCTCAGATAATAGGAGTACATCCAGAAACATGGATTCAGATATGACATTGCACTCTTTGTTTCATATGTGTGTGTGAGAATCATGAGATTCAAGATCCTAGGATCGGTATTTCACTGATCATAAGGAATTCCCAACAAGTGGTATCAGAGCGTAGGTTCTGAATTTTTATAATTCTCCATTAAGGGTGTTTTCTCAAATATTGTATGAACCCTAATTTTAATTTCAGGATTATTGAATTATGCTTCTGCTGCTATGTTATAAAGATTGAGAATTTAAGATTTAATTTGGGAATTTACGCAATCTAATTATTGCATAACTGTCTTGAAATATGAGTTAAATCAATTTCTTCTTGTATTACTTTTGCTAATTGTTACATAACTTTTGTGATTTATATATATGAATCTATTTGTTTACCATTAATTTTTTTGTTGTTACTATCTTTCATATATATATATATATTACGTTTTAGCTTTCACGTTTTTTTAACACGTTGCAAACTTACGGTATATATATATAGTATGTAACTTACAATGCACATGTTTAACCGTGGAGCTTAGTAAAAGTGTTGGCACTGTAAAAGTAGTAGCATCAAAATAGAGAATGGGTATGTATGATGAGCAAAGGAATGAGAAATTAATGGGTTATGTATATTTAGGATCAACCATACCCAAACTAGGCCAAGTTAGACTTTCACATAATGGTATAATAATGTGTACAAGACAGTTGTGGAGAGAATGTTATGCTCTTGGTTAAGTTGTAGGTAGTATATAATGAATAGTGTGCATCTAGTTTTTTCAACTTTCCTTTTTTTGTTGGTGCATTCATATGTATATATATTGATTTAGAATTATTGTGGATTATATTTGGTAATCATAAAATATATCAAATATAAAGGTTTTAAATTCAAGATTATATTTTTTGTAATGGACCCATATTGTTTACTTGTTTGTCTAGTAATTATTTTGAATTAATTGATGTTATATGTTGACAAAGTAACATCTATTGTGAAAATTAAATGAAATTACACACCTGAGTATGAGATTATATATGTGAATTGTGTTCGACCCAAAGGAATACACAATTTGGCCAAATAATAACGTACCTGTGATGATAAATATGTAACAATTATAAAGTTTTTTCATGTGAATAATAGTCGGTCCAAAAAAGACTATTGTTTGACATAACTAATTGTTAGTATTTGATCATTATATTGAGAGTACCACTTATAAATTAATTTCCATGTCCATAGACTAGAAATTGATGTTGTGTTAGGTATCTTGTGATAAGTCTATTATATGAACATGTCTTGTTTTATATATATTAAATGACTTGTTTGTTTAGATATGAACATGTTATTAATTCTTTGTTCTATGTATTCAGTGTCTTTTACCAATGCTGCAAATATTTTTGCTCAAATTAATAACATCTCATTGTTGAATGGGACAAACTTTAAGGTCTGGAAGGAATCTGTAGAAATTATTCTCGGCTGTATGGATTTGGATCTCGCACTTCGTGTGGAGAAATCCATTTACACTGCGGAAAACCTCGATGAGGCTAAAATTGAGAAATGGGAACACTCTAACCGAATGTGCCTGATGATCATGAAACACTCTATTCCAGATGTGTTTCGGGGCTCTATATCTGAGGATGAAAGTGTAAGAAAGTTCCTTGAAGAAATAGAACAATTCTTTGTCAAGAATGAAAAGGCGGAGACGAGTAGCCTTTTGGCTAAACTCATTTCCTTGAAGTGTAAAGGCAAAAGGAACATTATGGAGATGTCTAATCTCACATCAAAACTCAAGTCACTTAAGTTAGAGCTTGGTGATGATTTGCTCGTGCACTTGGTTTTGATCTCTCTTCCTGCATACTTTGGGCAATTCAAAGTGAGTTATAACACTCAGAAAGAAAAATGGTCCCTTAATGAGCTTATATCTTACTGTGTGCAAGATGAAGAGAGGTTGTAGAGAGATAATGCTGAAAGTGCTCACTTGACTATGACCCCACAAAATAAGAAAAGAAAGAGCAATAAGGATGCTACGAAAGGGCATTCTCAGCAAAAGAAATTGAAGAGTAATGAGGAATTTACCTGTTATTTCTGTAAGAAGCAAGGACACATGAAGAAAGAATGTCCTAAATATTCCTTATGGCGTGTAAAGAAGGGTGAATTTCTCACTCATGTTTGTTCTGAAATTAATTTGGCTTTTGTACCCAATGATACTTGGTGGGTAGATTCTGGTGCTACTACTCACATTAATATCATTATGTAGGGTTACCTGTGGAGCTAACAGCCAAGTGATGATGAAAGAATCATCTTTATGGGCGACGACAAAAGGGTTGTAGTTGAGGCTATTGGAACATTTAGATTATGTTTAAGAATTGGTTTTAATTTGGTTATTTGAGACATTTTGTTGTACCGTCTTTTAGGCGGAATTTAATTAGTATTTCCAGGTTGGACAAATTTGGTTTTTCTTGTTCTTTTGGAAATAATAAAGTTAGTCTCTATCAAAATTCAAATGTTGTTGGTTCTGGTTCTTTAATTGATAATCTGTATATGTTTGATGTTTCCAGTTCCACTAATGAAATACTGCAAACAAATTCACGTGGTACAAAACGAAAATATAAAGAGAATTCAGCCACCTTATGGCANNNGCATTTAGGTCATATATCTAAACAAAGAATTCAAAGACTTATGTACGATGAAATTCTTGACCCTTTAGATTTATCAGACTTTGAGGTATGTGTTGAGTGCATAAAGGGAAAACAGACAAACAAAAGGAAGTTAGGTGCCGAAAGAGCTAAAGATGTCATAGAACTAATACATACGGATATATGTGGTCCTTTCCCTATGGCTTCCCGGAATGGACAACATTATTTTATTACGTTTATAGACGATTACTCTAGGTACGACTACCTATATCTTATACATGAGAAGTCTCAATCCTTGGATGTTTTCAAGTCTTTCAAGGCTGAAATTGAACTTCAACTTGGAAAGAAAATTAAGGTTGTCAAATCTGACCGTAGTGGTGAATACTATGACATATATGATGGATCAGGAGAACAACGTCCATGGCCATTTGCGCTTTTCCTCAGAGAGTGTGGAATTGTTCCACAATACAATATGCCAGGCAAACCTAGCATGAATGGTGTTTCTGAGCGATGAAACTGAACTCTTAAGGATATAATGAGAAGTATGATTAATCATTCTTCCTTACCAGAGTCTCTTTGGGGGGAAGCTTTAAAGACTGCATTTTACATCCGTAATCGGGTGCCAAGTAAAGCAGTTAACAAAACCTCATATGAGCTTTGGATTAATAAAATGTCAAGCTTAAAACACTTGCACATTTGGGGTTGTCCAGCTAAGGCGTGACCTTATAGGCCGCATGAAAGAAAATTAGACTCAAGAATGGTTAGCTGTTATTTTATTGGTTATGTTGAATGCTCTCCGGGCTATAAATTTTATGATCCCACTTCAAGACTCT
>NC_032023.1:2911752-2943154 GCF_001865875.1 Lupinus angustifolius | reverse complement strand
GAAGGGTAATATTGACATATATAAAGCTCGTCTAGTAGCTAAAGGCTTCACTCGGAAAGAAGGCATTGATTATAAAGAAACCTTTTCTCCAGTTTCTTCGAAGGATTCTTTTAGAATAATATTGGCACTAGTAGCTCATTTTGATTTAGAGTTACATCAGATGGATGTTAAGACTACATTTCTTAATGGTGACATTAAGGAAACGATCTATATGGTGCAACCAGAAAACTTTGTGTCAATTGGCTCAAAGTCTATGGTATGCAAATTAAAGAAATCCATCTATGAGCTTAAACAAGCTTCTCGTTAATGGAATCACAAATTTCATCAAATTATTACCTCGTATGGTATTGAGGCAAATAAATTTGAAGATTGTGTATACCATAAGTTCAGTGAGAGTAAATTTATCTTCCTCGTATTATATGTCGATGATATACTGCTTGTTAGCAGTGATATGAGACTATTGCATGAGACCAAGAGATTTCTAACAAAGAATTTCGAAATGAAAGATCTTGGGGAATCTTCTTTTGTATTAGGTATTCGAATACTGAGAGATCACTCTCAATGTATCCTAAGGTTATCACAAGAAAGCTACATAGATAAAGTCTTAGATATATTTGGCATGAAAGACATTAAACTAGGGGATACCCCTATAGCTAATGGAGACAAGTTTAGTCTCGAACAATGCCCCAAAAATGACCTTAAAAGATATGAGGTACAAAATATTCTTTATGTATCTACAGTAGGAAGTCTAATGTATGTTCAAGTTTGCACACGTCCTGCCATAACATTTGTTGTGGGAGTTTTGGGAATATATTTGACTAATCCTAGAATGCATCATTGGAAGGCAGTCAAACGTGTTATGTATTACTTGAAGAGAACAAATGAGTACATGTCCACTCATCGGAGGTCTGAGAATTTAGAGATCATTGGGTACTTTGACTCTGATTTTGTTGGATGTCTAGACAGCAGACACTCCACCTCTGGATATGTGTTTATATTGGTTGGAGGTGATATCTCTTGGAAGTCTGCGAAACAGACGCTTATAGCTCCTTCAACCATGGTTGTAGAGTTCATTGCTTGTTTTAAAGCATGAGACCATGACATATGGTTGCAGAATTTTGTCACTGACTTACGTGTGGTCGATGGTATTGAAAGACCATTGAGGATTTATTGTGACAATAAGTCCGCGGTTCTTTACTCCAACAACAAAAGGAGTTCTACAAAATCAAAATTCATTGACATAAAGTTTCTAGTTGTTAAAGAAAGTGTTCAAAATGGACAAATTTCCATAGAACATATAATGACAAATTTTATGTTAGTTGACCCATTGACTAAGGGTTTTGTACCTAAAGTCTTTCATGAACATGTTGTTCATATGAGTGTTGTTCCTTTGGGTACCTTAGTTTAGTGGGAGTCTATATGTTTTATTATTTACTTTGGATGTTATATACAGTTTTTTATGCATAATAAAGTTGATGGTTTATTGTTCCATTTTGAAATTACACATTGTAACTATTGTGTTACAATTAAAGACTTTGGATTGATCTAACTAAATAATAAAGAAGGACCAATTGGAAATAGACATGTTTGAGATCACATTGCATGAAATTTCCGTGTCACTCATCCATATTTGATCTATGTCATTGAGTATATTAATATGGTGATCATCGTGATCGAGTCATACTTGCATGTGATGAAAGCCACGGTGGTTCCATAGTTGATATATGAGATGAACCATATTGTATTAAAGAGAGGTCTAAATGTAAATAACATACAAATGCACTCCTAAAGAACCTGTGATATAATTGTATCAAGAAGATATGAAGTCTAAGTCGGAGATTGTTATAAATTTATAATTTCTAATTAAGGTGGATATCATATATTTGATATAATGATATCGGCTATTTATTTCGGGATTACATTATAAGTGATCTAATTACTGACACCTTATAGATTTCTAAAAGCTGATAACGGATATGAGCTTAATGTGTGGATACCCTTCAGGTTGACCTATAGGGGATAATGGGAACCCTATAAGTTAACACATAAGGAGGTTAGGATCTCCAACACACCAAATCAAATTTAGTTTTTCTTCTCCCCATCAGAATGAAAACGCAAGTCCCAAGAGGAATCAGAGATTTGGTTGAGGAAGACCATCATACTAAAATACATCTCAGAAAACGCAGATAATAGGAGTACATCCATGAACATGGATTCAGGCATGACACTGCACTCTTTATTTCATGTATGTGTGTGAGAATCATGATATTCAAAATCATAGGATCAGTATTTCACCAATCATAAGGAATTCCCAACATTGTATTTTTTTTCTTTCTGTAAGGGCCTTCATTTCTCCTATGTATTTGTGATGAAATGAAATGTTATAAAACGGGTTGTCCGTGTTCTTTTACTTTTGATGCACCGTTCTTTCCGATTCTTGACCTAGATCATCATCAATTTTAATTTTAATTGCCCAAGGTGTCACAATGGAGCTATAAATATTTTGAATTTGGAATTTGAACCTGAGATGTTTTCCTCTTTATGCAACGTTCAAATTGTATAAGGAAAAGTACAATATGTGCCACCAATTTAAGGAAAAACAATTCAAGGATTAGGGTATTTCTGGGTACAGAATGCAAGTATTTCAAGATCCACTTCAACATACTTTGAATTAAACTTTTTATTCTGCAACTTGTTTTTGACATATACCAAACTTGAGAGTGACTTAGATGATGATATTTATGGTATAAAAATTTGAGAATAATAAATATTAGTCATACAATCATATTTAAATATTAACATAAATTTAAAAATTAGTTAATAGTCATTTATCATTAAGTTATATCCACATTATAATTCCATTAATGTGGGAGTTTCAAATTATATTAGGAAAAGTATTTAATCATTTGAAGTTATATTTCTAGTGATATAAGATTTTGTTAGATAAAAAAATTAAAAAAAGTCAAGGGTTTGATTCCTATAAACGATATTTGTTGAAATGGATAATCACAAAAGAGATTAGTCTTACTAAAAAATGTAAGCAAATATCTCTTGTAATACCGAAACGTTATATGCAAAGTTCAAATTTGAAAAAGACTCTCACTTGTTTTGTGGGTAAGAAATAGCTTTTAAGTTTTATGAAAGTTATTATTTCCATATAAATTTCTACATTAATAAATCATAAAATTCAAAATATTAAAACTATTAAAATAAAAGTAGTATGCATCATATTAAATTAATTTTAGCATAATGAATAAAACTTTTATTCATCATTTCAAGAAATAAATACAACTTTTATGAACACATAATAATAAAATGCACAGTCAAATTTATAATTTGTATATTTCATGAGCTACTAACTAGTTTATATTGTCATTAAGCTATTTTCTTTATTTATTCATTCTATAATTGTTTCTAAGAAGATATTATGACATTTTTATTGATAATTCTGAAGCATTCCAAATTGTCTCTTTAATTAAAATAACATTAAATAGTACATAGAGGACAAAGAACATGGGAATGTTGAAAGAGTGTGAAGATAGGGAAAAAGGAAAGAGCATATAGTCAAAGTAGGAAGGTTCAATACAGGTTCCTGGTAGCTACCTAGAAAGGAATTGGCCAAAGTAATCTATTTTGGCAGTTGAGGACACATCCATCACAAAAATTACCCTCATAAAATGATACATGAGAGCACATCTTTTATCTCACAATTTATCATAACCGTTCTAAATGGTGACCTTTTGTTATAATATGTTTTAAAGTGAATAAACATATGGGTTAGTTTTAACATGTCCCGGATCAATGAAAATATGATGCATCAATTAAAAAATATTTATTATTTTTCTGTTTTTGCTTTAATATTATTAGTATATTATATGGTTTGAGACACAATTTGAAATAACACATTCTTATCCAAGTGAATAAGGTTCAATACTTAAGTTTTGTTTTGTTTTTAATGGAAAAAGATAACAGGTAGAAAGTCATAAGAGCATCCACAACAACAAACAAATTTTCTTTTTTTATTTGGGTCACATTATTTTATAATTTAATATAACTCTCCATAACAACAACATCTACTATTTTTCTACAGTAACAAACAACATTTTTATTTTTATTTGGGTTCCATAAGATCAACTTTTTTCCACAACATCTACGTGTTTCATCACTTTCTATTGACTAAGAACGAACAAAAATTGTTTTCATTTAAGAACAAAAATCAAGAAATAAAAATAACACAGGGAGAATAGAGTAAAAATGTTCTTATTCTATTAGGAAAAAGTTTAAGATCAATAGTTGCTCTAATAGCTAATCATGTCTACCTAATAAAGAGGATGTTTTCATTTTCTCTGTATTATGAGCCATTTCTTTTCCATTCATCTGTCACCAAAGCACTATCATAAAAAATGCAAACTATAATATAAAGAACCAAGTCCCTTTACTCAATATCATAGCTTAAGAACTCTAGTGTCTAATTTCTTAGAACATAAACAGAAACTATGGCTGGAATGCTTCCAGGAGTTGAATCTGCTAGAAGAAGAAGGTTCCATCATAGTGGAGGATGTTTAGATTCACCTTCTTTGTCTCCTCATAATTCTACAAGGCGCTCTTCTTTTTGTTTATATGCAAAAAACAATGAATCACTTCTTCCTTCATTTTCTTCATTGGTTAGTACAAATTATTTACTTTTTGTATCTAACTTTCTATGCTTTTACATGTTATTCCTTATCAATAACTGTTCATTATTAATTTATGTAATTTTCTATGCTTTTGAATACACAGCAAAGAAGCATGTTTAACCAGACACCCCCAGATGAAAATATAGTAGGAGCAGCTAGAGAAGCTAAACAAAGATTGGATGAGAAGTTCAAACAACAAAAGAAATCAGAAAACAAAAGGTATGCCATAAAAAAAGAGCACAAAATATTATTTTATTTTATCCTATAGTTTATAGCTGCAACTCAGATCTGAATGAATGAAATTCAAATAAGAAGAATTAATCCATTATGAATAGATATTTTCTTATTATAAAGAAAACTCGTAGAGGTATTTACTGGATTACAGATATTTCTGAAGTGATAAACAAATAATCAATTATGATATAACATATATTAAATCTATATTTTTGACATATGAATCTACCTAATTTAGAAAGGAATAACTTGCATATATATACCTATTTAATTTCTAACAAGTTTCATTAATTTATAGGCAAAACACCTATATAGAGGGAAGAAGGACAAGCCCAGAAGAGCTACAGAATTGTGGGTCAAAGAAAAGTGGTTTAAGGAAGTTTAGTTGGACCAAATTGAGCTTGAAGGCCTTAGAACAAGAAGATCGTGCTGTATGCTTGGAATCACAGATCACTGAAGGGTGGAGAGACACTGACCCATCTCCATTGTGAACATAGGTTCCATTCTAGATGCTTGAAACCATGGTTAGATCAAAATTCTTGTCCATGTTGCAGAACTACCATTATTTCCCCTTAGATTTTAATTAATTACCCAACAAAAACTTCCATGAGACATATACAAAACATCATACTTAGAAACAAATGTATTTATGTTTTTCATTACTTTTATTTATGACTAAATTTTAATTAAAATTAAATTTTTAATGTATTGTCAAGATTTTATCAGTTAGTTCTACGTTTATGTAAGTGAAGGGTTTTTACCGTTTTCTTGAAATAATAAATGGCATGCAATTTTGAGAGGTCATTAGCCTTAAACGTCCATGTAATTTGCACATTTTCAAGGTCGTTCACCAATTTTTACTTTGATCGACTAAGCTAACTTCAATGAGCTGATTATATATTCTCCCTTGGTGTTCAGTTTTTTTTGAATGAAGATCCTTGTCTCTATTTGGGTATTTGGGTGATTATTAGTGTTTCAAACCAATTAAAATAGAGTAAATTACATTGACACTTCCTGAGTTTTAATGAAATTACACAAACGTCCCCTAGTTTTTATATTTTTGTTACACTGACCACCCCTGCATAAGAAATAAGTGTAATCTTTTAAACAAAAAATGTGATAAATGTAATTAAGTTAAACAAAATATGGTATATTGTGGGGGAAAATCCAAATAATATACAAATTAATGTATATTTATTATTTTTTTTTACAAAATGCATCAACAATTCTATAAAGATATTGTTTAAATCGCTCTTATACTATATTGTAACGAACCAAAAATAATAAAGAGGTATCGACTCATATATTATTTAGACTTGTCTCCACAATATATCAAGTTTTGTTTAACTTAATTACATTTATCACATTTTTTGTTTAAAAGATTACACTTATTTCTTATGCAGGGTGGTCAGTGTAACGAAAATATAAAAACTAGGGGAGGTTTGTGTAGGTGTAGAAAAGTGAGGGGTGATTTGTGTAATTTCATTAAAACTCAAGGGGTGTCAGTATAATTTACTCATTAAAATATATTAATCAATTAAATAAAAAAATTATAAAAATATAATTATATTACTTATTGTAATTTGATTGGGTAGAGACAAAAAAATAAATAATTTAAGAAATTAATTGACAATTGATTGATAGATATTAATTTCAAATACTAACAATATATAAATATTAAACTCAAATTCTATTTCCATCCATTCCTTTATTTGATTCTCATCATTTTGTCAAATTTATTTATTTGGCTGTCATCATTTTGTCCATTTTCTTTATTTGGTTGTCATCATTATTTTCAATAAAATTTAATTTAATATTTTTAAGGGTAAGGACAGTAATTAACTATTGATATGTCTCACAACTCGATTTTGAGCTGTAAATTAGCTACATTACTAAGAAAGAGATTGAACTTAATTTCAACCTTTCCCAAAAGATTTAAAATAGCCATTATGTTTTTGAAGTTAATATATAGAAAACTCTCATTCATGTCTAATTCAAATAATATATGATATTTAAAGAAGAGTTCTAAGCTCGAGTTTCGATTACATAATGGAAAATGTATTAGCATTTCCTTTATATTAAAACAGTACATTTACTAATTGTATTGACTTTTTATATCCTCAAGACAAAAAATATTTTTAGGTGTCACAAAAGTTCATCTCACTCCTACATATACTTAAGTATAACAGAGAAATCAAGACTATATAGTTTTAGATAAAATATCAATTTGATTGGTTTGATTTGATTTTCTTGATTGATTTAAAAATATTTTCAAGTGAATAGAACTGATAGCAAATAAGCGATGTTGATCGTAGACCTTCTTATCATTTTTGGAAGGAAGCTAGAGACGATGCGGATGCAATAAAAACTCTACTAAATCCATTTAATAATTAAAAAAGGATAAGTATTTTTATGAAATTAATAGTGAAAATATGATATTGATTGTATACCGTATTTCCCATTTTGGCATGAAGTGATGTGAATCATAATCCGATTATAAAAATTCCATTAAATTCTTTTAATAATTAAAAAATAATAATCTAAATGAAATTAATAGTGACTAAATTATGTTGGTCGTAAACTTTCTTCCTACTTTTGGCAGGGGTTAGATATGACACGAATCAATAACTTGAATTTAACTTTTTTTATCAATTAATTGATTAAAACATTTATTTTATCTATTATAAAAATTGATATTTGAATTAAATCTTATATGCAATAAACACATCAGATTTTTAAGTTTAAGAAAGATGGATAGGTGACTATAAGAAAATACGTAGTTGAAGGATTAGATAATGCGGTTCCCTTTGGGGAAAAATGACTGGAATGGATGAAAATAATTGTAAAGGAGAGAAAATTACCAACATGTCAATTTTGCTATTCCTTTCGTTTTATCATTTTCTTGCTTTTGACACTTCTTTGTGTATTTATGTATTTCTATATGTTTTCTAATGTTGGCACATGCTTTATTTTTTAAATTGGGATTTTCCCATTAGTAATAACAAAAAAAAACTTGACTCGTAAGAACTCTATAAAAATATATATAATGGGTATTCATAATAATAGTTTATTGGTGAGAATGAGATTTATGATACTCGTCTTATAGGTACCCGTATATTTATGAATTTTGTAATTAACTTTTTTTATATATATTATATATACATTTTATTATTTTAAAATTATATATTATTTATTTTATTATTATTTCATAATAAATTGCACCGGTTTGACTATATCATAGATTTATCTACAAATATCTTATTTATTTATGTAATAATTATTTTTATATATTGATTATTTATAAATATATAACTAAAATTAAAAATCATTTGGGTACTCAAGGACACCCGCTACCCACACAGGTACCCGCAAATAATGTGAGTTTAGGAACGGGAAAGACTACCATGTCTGCTCGCCCCCATTGTCATCCCTACTCCTCATTAATAAGTCTTGATAAGTGTCAAAATACCATACTTTAAACATATATTTTCTTGCACTTTAGCTCATGAGTTAGTCCAAATACCAACAAATTGTTCCTTAGATGAATAAACTATGTGTATTGTCCGACTTTACCATATATAATATTTGTACATGCCAAAATCAAGGAAAACAATGCAAAAAATCAAGTTTCCGCACAAGAGAAGTCTCAGCCTAGCGTAGAAGCCACACCTAATGGATTTGACAAAGGATGAAGACCACACTCAACACAGTAGTTGCACTGAGCGAAAATCACAAACATCAAATGTCACACTCAACACAACCTGTGTGATGAGCAAAATTTTATTGTACTTTTGTGTTCTGGATTCGTTCAACAAATCACTTGCGCCCAGTGCAACATAGCAATTTTTCCCAACACAAGTACTATGCCTAGCGCAACTAGGTTAGGTGAAAGGTTAAGGGAGGGCTATACAAAGCGCCACACTCAGTACAATCCATATGTTGAGGAAATCGTGCAAAAATAAGACTCTTTTAAAAAGGTCTTAGATTGGGCATTTAGGATATACTCTCGGTTATAAACATATAGTACTTGAAAATTCTTAGTCTTAGGATATTTTAGCTCAAGAAAAGGTGTAGAAGCAAGTAAGAAAGGTTAGATGAGTCAATTCATGCTCTTTGATAAAGCAAATCCTTTTCTTGTCAGCTTAATTTCTCTTTTCATATCTTTGTGTTTAATTACCATGACAATGTGTAACTTCTTCCTTGTTAGGATTGGATGTAATATTTACTTGATGTATATACTTTGATTCAAATTTATGTTTATTCGTTATGTTTTGATTCTTATGAGTTGTTTTTGTGCTTAATGCTTACATGAGATTGATACCTTTTTGTATGATATTGTGATCGTGAATGAATGAAGAAGTTATCATTCTAAAATATGAATTGTAGATTCATTTATTGGTATTATTGCTAGAAATGGATTTGTAACAACATGTCACATTTGGCATGTTGTTGAACAACTAATAACTCTTAATTTTGTTAACATAGTTGCTAGACATAGAGATGTGTTAACGAAACATAAATTTTTATCTTGTTAGTATAGTTGCTAGACATAGAGCTATATTAATGAGCTAATAATATAACCAAGACATTATCGATTAGTACTATTGATGTATTGCACTAAAATCTCAATTTCACAAGCATAGTTTCTAGATATACTATTGATGTATTGCACTAAAATCTCAATTTCACAAGTATAGTTTCTAGATAAGAAGTGCATTTGTATGTCATAATTCTTCATCTTTGAGATCTCATATTGTTTGTGGAAGAATCATAATTGACAAATAAGTATTCGTGAGTTAGAGTTGGTCACATTTGGCATGTTGTTGAACAACTAATAACTCTTAATTTGTTATCATATGCAAAGTTCAAATTTAGAAAAATTTCTACAATAATAAATCATAAAATTCAAAGTATTAAAACTATTTAAATAAAAGTAGTATGCATCATATTAAATTAATTTTAGCATAATGAATAAAACTTTTATTCATCATTTCAAGAAATAAATACAACTTTTATGAACACATAATAATAAAATGCACAATCAAATTTCTAATTTGTGTATTGCATGAGCTACTAACTAGTTTATATTGTGATTGAGCTATTTTGTCTATTTATTCATTCTTTAATTGTTCTAAGAAGATATTATGACATTTTTATTGATAATTCTGAAGCATTCCAAATTGTCTCTTTTAATTAAAATAACATTAAATAGTACATAGAGGACAAAGAACATTAGAAATTTAGAATGCTGAAAGAGTGTGAAGATAGGGAAAAAGAAAATAGCACAAAGTCAAAGGAGGAAGGCTCCATACAGGTTCATGGAAACTACCTAGAAAGGATTTGCTAACGTGGTCTATTTTGGCAGTTGAGAACCTATCCATCACAAAAATTACACCTCATAGGTGACCTTTTGTTATAATAATATGTTTTAAAGTGAATAAACAAATGGATTATTTTTAGGTGAATAAGGGTCCAATTAATTTTTGGTTTTTTAATGGGGAAAAATAACATGGGTAGAAAGTCATAATAGTGATACAAAGATATTCATCGATCAGTATGAATAGAAAACACGCACTTACCAGCAATAATAAAAGTTTGTGGATGAGTATAGATATTATTAGGAGAGTAAGCGGTTCTGGTTTAAACCACGAAATCGATAGAATCAAATGGAACCAAACTGCAAAATGTGGTTCAGTTTGGTTTTGCAGTTCGGTTTGGTTATTTTTTTATAGAACCGTTTATGTTCGGTTCGGTTTATGGTTTTAGAAATTTAGGAACTGTTGGAACCGAACCGAACCACATATTAAAAAAATATATAATAGGATTAGGGAATAATGTTTTATTATTGTTTAAATTCTTCAATCAATTTTCTATCTTAAATTATCAATTTTTGTAGGAATTGTAGTGTTATATATGTTATTAAGTTAATATTATATATGTTATTAGTTACTAAATTGTTTCCTAGTGTCTTATGATTTGGAACATATTTTCCAACTTATGTGATATTGAGTTTGAAACAAACATATATCTTATATTGTTATACATGTATTGTTACATGAGTTACTAATTATAAAATGTAAAGTTATAAACTATTATATATTTTACTAATCATAATTATATTGTTATATATGATTCGTAATTTTTTATAATGATAGATCAAATTTCTAATTTGTGTATTGCATGAGCTACTAACTAGTTTATATTGTGATTGAGCTATTTTGTCTATTTATTCATTCTTTAATTGTTCTAAGAAGATATTATGACATTTTTATTGATAATTCTGAAGCATTCCAAATTGTCTCTTTTAATTAAAATAACATTAAATAGTACATAGAGGACAAAGAACATTAGAAATTTAGAATGCTGAAAGAGTGTGAAGATAGGGAAAAAGAAAATAGCACAAAGTCAAAGGAGGAAGGCTCCATACAGGTTCATGGAAACTACCTAGAAAGGATTTGCTAACGTGGTCTATTTTGGCAGTTGAGAACCTATCCATCACAAAAATTACACCTCATAGGTGACCTTTTGTTATAATAATATGTTTTAAAGTGAATAAACAAATGGATTATTTTTAGGTGAATAAGGGTCCAATTAATTTTTGGTTTTTTAATGGGGAAAAATAACATGGGTAGAAAGTCATAATAGTGATACAAAGATATTCATCGATCAGTATGAATAGAAAACACGCACTTACCAGCAATAATAAAAGTTTGTGGATGAGTATAGATATTATTAGGAGAGTAAGCGGTTCTGGTTTAAACCACGAAATCGATAGAATCAAATGGAACCAAACTGCAAAATGTGGTTCAGTTTGGTTTTGCAGTTCGGTTTGGTTATTTTTTTATAGAACCGTTTATGTTCGGTTCGGTTTATGGTTTTAGAAATTTAGGAACTGTTGGAACCGAACCGAACCACATATTAAAAAAATATATAATAGGATTAGGGAATAATGTTTTATTATTGTTTAAATTCTTCAATCAATTTTCTATCTTAAATTATCAATTTTTGTAGGAATTGTAGTGTTATATATGTTATTAAGTTAATATTATATATGTTATTAGTTACTAAATTGTTTCCTAGTGTCTTATGATTTGGAACATATTTTCCAACTTATGTGATATTGAGTTTGAAACAAACATATATCTTATATTGTTATACATGTATTGTTACATGAGTTACTAATTATAAAATGTAAAGTTATAAACTATTATATATTTTACTAATCATAATTATATTGTTATATATGATTCGTAATTTTTTATAATGATAGTACTAATGTTTATCCTTTTATGAATAAACAATATCTCTTGTGTACATTTTGAATTTTCAATTGATGCAAGATTTTTTATAAAAAGAGTAAATGGAACCGTGGAACCGAACCGAACCATTGAATAGCGGTTCGGTTCGGTTCTTATAGTTAAATTTGCGATTAATTGAGCAGAATCGAACCATATGTTTTTGATCGGTTCGGTCACTAAAATGCATCAAAAACCGAACCGAACCGAATTTTTACACCCATAGATATTATAATATTCGTCTTACGCACCGGTGCCCATAATAATAAAAAATGTATGTGATTATAGAGATTATGATATTCGTCCCACGGATAATTATATATTCATAAATTTATTTATTTAATTAAATATTTTATATATTATAATTTTTATTTATTTAAGATTATATATAATATATTTTACTATTGTTCCATAATAAGTTTTAGTAGTTGAATTATAACAAAAAAAAATTCATATACATAAATTATTATATTCTATGAAAAAATATTTAATTAAAATAAACATTCAATAGTACATAGAGGACAAAGAAGATTAGAATGTTGAAAGAGTGTGAAGATAGGGGAAAAGAAAAGAGCATATAGTCAAAGGAGGAAGGTTCAATACAGGTTCCTGGTAGCTACCTAGAAAGGAATTGGCTAACGTCATCTATGTTGGCAGTTGAGGACACGTCCATCACAAATATTATAATTAGAAGAGTACATATGTTGTCCTACTTTTTATACCATTTTATGTATCATCACCTTTGATTAGTTGAAAAATATTTAAGTCAAAATTGTTATTATTAAATATTTTTTGATCAATCATATCTTCTAACATATAAATTGGCGCAAATGAATGAAACAACAATTGTGGACTAGTGACATTCTAAAAGATAACAGTAAAAAAACTAATGTTGTTAAAACCGTATCGGTTATAAAATCAGTCAGGATATTGTTACAGTGGTTCAGTAATTAAATCGCATGTCGGTTAAACCGGATATACCTATTTATATTTATATATATAAAAATCTATAACAAAAAATTTCAAATAGGTAGATACTCAAATTTATAATCCATATTTATAATAATACTCAAAATTCACATAAACAAACAACTTTAAGTCTTTAACAAATTCAAAGTCTAAATTACAAAACATATATTAATTTAAAAGTATCACTTAACAACCGTAAAATATAAATAAATGACACAAGTTCACAACTCACTCTACAAAAAAAAAAAATTTGGAGTCATTTAACACCAATGAGTCAAAGTTGTCTCATATCGGTATTATATTTTCGCACCAAATCCTATCTTCAGACAGTACTCCAAGATTTAAATGTCATTGAGATTACACAAGAATGTTACGAACCAAAAAGTGTAATCTATGTATGTCTTGGAAACATGCGCATTGAAGTGTTGAAGAAATGTTGGAAAGATCACCTTGTAATGGACTTTTAAGTTTTCAAGTTTTTTTTTTCAAAAAAAAAATATGTGTATAAACCGACCGGTTTAGTAAAATACCGGTCGGTTCACCGGTTTTGATACTTGATCGGTTCAACACCTATACCGTACCAGTTAAGGGTCCGGTACGAAATGGTTTTTATAACATTGGAAAAAACAAATGGGTTAGTTTTAATTAGGGATGGCAACGGGCGTGGACGCGCGGACGCGGGTAGTGTTTTCCCGTGTCCAAACCCGCAATATTTGCAGGTATCCTTGCAGGTAGTGGGTATTTATAAGTACTCAACGAGTTTTTAATTTTAATTATATATTTATATAATTTGTAATAATCAATATTTTAAAATAATTGTTACAGGAACAATATGATATTTATATGCTAAGTTTATTATCAAAGTCAAATATATGTAATTTATTATGAAATAATAATAAAGTATATGATATATAATATTAAAATAATAATAAATATATATATAAAAATTTAACTAAATATATAAATTTGCGGGTACCAGCAGGGTGGGTATCACAAAACCCGCTCCCGTCCATAAGCTATTATTGCAGATACCCGTTGCGGATATTTTTTCCGGTACTCACATGTCGTGATTTTTTTGTCATCCCTAGTTTTATTTAAGGACAAGTGAATAAGGGTTCAGTTAAGTTTTGATTTTTTTAATGGGAAAAGATAAAGGTGATACAAAAATATTCACATATGAGTATTAGTATAAATACGCGAACGGATTACCCATAATAGTAAAATTTTGTGGGTGACTATAGAGATTATGATACTTATCCAACACACTGATATCAATAATAATAAAATTGTTGGGTAAATAAAGATATCATGTTATTCGTCCCATATATATCTTATCCTCAGTTTAATACATTTTTCTTTACCGAAAAATTCATCTCATATATTCATAAAATTATTTTTTAATTAAATATTTTATATATTATAACTTTTTATTAATTTGAGATTATATGTAATATATTTTATTATTATTCTATAATAAATTTTAATGGTTAAATTATAGCAACAAATTTCATATACATAAATTATTTATGTGATATTTATTTATATATTTATTTATTATTATAAAATATATAATTATATTTATTTATATTCAAGTTAAGTTACATTAATTACGTTCAATCTCATTCGTTCTCTTAAATTCAATAGACAAATGGATGAAACTTAAAATTTGTTTAAGATTTCTATTTTTCTCTCTCATCATTATGATCCGTTGGATTTAAGAAAATGAATGACTGAAATTAAGTATAATTGGTATAACTTAACTTATGTGTAAACATATCCCTCATCTAGAAAATCTTTAGACCATAGATATTTTCACTACTCATCTGAATACTCATAAATATAAATGTAAATATACATAGATAAATACTACTCATACCTACCTCATCCTCCGTACTCTCCAATCACACAAATACTCATAAATGTATGTGTGAGTATACACAGACAAGCACTGCTCATACAACTTCATCCTCATCCTAAAAGATAAAAAGGGAGGTTCATTAAATAAACTTACACCAATCCAACACACAAATTTCAAAAGATCATCTTATGTTCTAAAATAGTGTATTACTATATATATTATTATTTGTGATTAGTTAAAAGAATATTTTATTATTAAAATTTTAATTTAAGTACATTTTTTAATCAATCACAATCAATAGTATATAGATTAACACATGTACGAGATATCTGATGTACTCCCCAAATTTCTAAGTAAACCTGAGATAAGATGGGCCTTAACTTTGACCGACCCAACGAAACAGCGTAGAGGTAAAAATTGCAGAAACATAAATTAACTCATAGTGTTCTCATAAGCTAGGAAACAAATTCTTGTGACCCACACACCATGACTTTCACCCTTAAGACCAAGCTAATGGCATTTAAAAAATTAGAGTGATTTTCATTTTCATAATTAACATAAAATAGACTGGAAACTACTCCATTCATTCAATTTTTTTTATAAATTATAAAATTGCAAAATAACACAAAAATAATAAAAAGATCATTCTTGTCATTTTATGGTTGTATTAACTATGAAGCACGGATACTGATACGTGTGTCGGGTACGATACGTATCCGATACGTCGACGCGTATTTTTTCTAAAATACAGGATACGATATGTTCAGGGATACACGTATAAAATAATAAAAAGTTAAAAACACATAAAATATGATAAAATTATAAGTGTAAATCAAAATATCCGAAGTAAAAAATATGAAAATTTAAAATCATTGTCTCTGTAACAAATCTATCTTATTCTATTTTAATGAAAACAAATCTATCCTAAAATCATTGCCCTCCATAACAAATATATTTTATCCTATTTTAATGAAAACGAATCTATGTTATCATGTTTTATTGGAAACGAATCTATCTTATCCTGTTTTATTAGAAATGAATCTATCTTATCATGTTTTATTATAAACGAATCTATATATCATATACTTTACTAAAAACGAATCCATATATCCTATATTTTATTGAAAACGAATCGAATACGTGTCTTAATATTTATTTATTTTATTTTATTTTTTTAATTTTTGGATACTCTATGGATACGTATCTTTTGCGAATCCGAATGTATCCGTGTCGGACACCAACACGTGAGGTATTTGACGAATCCATGCTTCATAGGTTGTATAAACACAAATAATTATATTTACCTATTTTTTATATTTTATAGTCACAAATTAAAAACAATCGCCCAAAAAAGGTACTCTGATAATGTTTGAACTAAATAAAATAATTTTACTTTATGAAATATATTTTTTTTGTAATTATTCTATAAAAATTAATTTTATCGCAAAAAGACTACTCTTGGAACCAATTTATTTTTAACCAACAATTAGCGAAATCTTTGAGTCCCGACAAGTTGGTTTGGATTAATTCATTAAATTAGAAAGTAATAAATAAAACTTTTCTTTTTTTCAATGGTTTTATTTTAATTAAAAACCAGTAATTAATATAGTAGTTGCGAAACTCTAGTATTGTTAGGTATCAGTGACATAATACACATAAAAGGAGGATTGAATAGGTGTGGTGGAGCTCAAGTTCTACTTTTTCGGTTTTTACACATTTGCTGAAAAATGCCCAGTTAATTGATTAAGCACAGCTCATAACCGATTAACCAGTAACAGAAACAAAATGATCAGAACAACAACTTGCACGGTTATTAACCAACAAACAAACAGATATACAACAGATACTTTTATGCAAGATTAACAAGAACATAGCAAGGACCAAGTATGCAAAATATTAGCTCCAAACACACATTAAAATATCTTGAAATATAAAAGAGAAAAAGATTGAAAAGATTGCGCAGGGATTTTATCCTGGTTCATTTTGCTATCCACTCCAAAACTACATTCAGTCCTCCCCTCTTATTTGGGAGATTTTCCTTCTTCACTATAGAACACAATGTACGTTATATACACGCTTCCAAATACAAAACTTGAACGCTCCCTTCTTGGAACCCAAAGAACTTCGTCACCTTTGGTTTGACATTTCCCAAAACCGCCTCCCAAGAAAACTTTTCTTACGCGATTCGGCCCCAGCCAAGGTATCGCTCTTTATCCCAAGACCTAAGTCTTTGTGTGAAGAACACCTTACCTAACCGCAGCTAGGATTTTCCCAATCCTTGAATACAAAGCTTTGAGTTATGAATGAATACTTAATACTCGGATATAACAAAAAGAATCAAAGCCTAAAAACCTAAGCAAGAACTTACAAGACGTCCTAGTCTAATATGAATGTTCATGCATGTGGTTTCTGAAAATATGCAATCTTTTAAAGAACTATCTTTTTCTTTTCAAGAAACACAAGAATGATGCAAGAAAGCCAGAAACATGCAAGATGAATATGAAAACTATAGCCTTAACATGATCTAATCTTTCTCATAATTCAACACTCTCTAATAGATTTTAACAATGATGATCTATATCTTTTCTCTATGTGTTTCTCTTTTTCTTTCTACATAGCCGTTTCTGCAATTAGCTAGTATTTATACAAAACAGTTTTTGGCTCTTAAAAACAGTTTTTCAGTTATGTTGTTGAAAACAGCATAAAACACTCACGTTAATCGATTAAGCCATGGGGTTAATCGATTAACCAGTTTATTTTTAATACATGATTAAATGGTAAACTACTTATATGATATATGCTCATGCAATACATGATTTCCAAATATAATACCTTTAATGCATAAAATCATTGTATAAAATGCATGAACCTAATTATCATATATTTATATATGATGTCTCATTCTAGTGGATCAATTACTTTATTAAGTCTTGTTAGACTCGCACCTAAGTTTACCTAACCTAGACTCAATATCTATGGCAAACATCTTAGACTTCTAAAAAAATAATAAAGAATTATAACATAAGTTTAATAAGACTCCACTTGAGCCCTCGACATGTTGATTGTTGAGTCATCTTCAAGCTTTAATTAATTTATTATCTTCATCAAAATATAGGCAAACATTGCTAATGTAGTCCTTAACACTTTGCACTCTCAAGTATAAATAGCATAATATATTGTTGGAGTAAAAAAAAGGTGAAATATGAGAAAGAAATAAAAAAGGAAAAAAAGATAGGAAGAATTATGGAGAAAATTGCCCTTGAATTATTTTCCAATCATTAGGTAATTAGTGGTCTCTCATTATTTCTGGGGAAAAGTAGAGCACTCATTATTAGGGGTGTAAAATTTACACCACTCCAAAACTAAAACCAAAAACTAGTCTAAAACCGCAACTGAATATGATTGGATTGTTTTGCATTGATTTTTTTAAAAACTAATCAGTTTGATTCAGTTTTTGGATCCACCCTTAGGAACCAGAGTGATTCAAAACGATCATATTAATTTGACTTATTAGGAATATGTTAGGACTGAAAACGTGCCGAACCGAGTCGAACCAGAGTTCAGCTCGATAAGGATTGGTCCGGCTCAAAACTCGACCCGAGTTCGATACAAGTTATTTGTTAAGCTCGAGTTTGGCTCGATTAAAGTTCACGAACTGTTCGGCTCAATTTGAATTGGTTCATTTGGACAACTTAAATAGTTAATTAATTTTTAAAAAATACTACAAAAAGTTTTATACATATAAATATAACCTTGTTTATATATATATATATATATAATAAAAATAAATATAAAAATAATGCATGAGTCATACTAAACATAAAAATTAGTTTATATATATATATATTTATATATCGAGCCAACTCATGAACCTAACGAGTCGAACTGTATCCAACTCAAGTTTGGCTCGTTTATTTAACTAGCTCAATTTTCAGCTCAAGTTCGACTCATTTGGTTCATGAACCAAGTTTATCGAGCTAAATAACGAATCGAATTTCGAACGAATACGGAGTTGGTTCGGTTCATTGCCAGTCATAGAATATGTACAAACAAAGTTGTGTGTTTAATACTTTAGTTCAATAATATTTTGAAACAAGCTAGAATGCAAACTCAACAATCAATTAGTCATATGGTGAATTGAGTAATTTTCAGTTGATATGATTAAAAATATGTGTTCGCTAGATAATATAATTTTATACGTATGTAACATGTTTACATTTTAGATATGGTGTTTATTTTGATAAATATAATTATGTTGTTAGTTTTATTTTCTTATAATATAGAATATAATCACAATGAAAGAAGCTAAGAATTCATTGTTAACTAACACTATATCCAATTATTTCTTTTTAATACGAATATATTGTTATGAATATAATCTCCTTAGTCATTTTAGTTACCCTAATTATGTTCTGTAATTTGATATAATATTTCTTAAATTTATATAATAGTTGTTTGTCTACTTATAGTAACATGATGGTAGGAACAAAATTATGGACTTGTAGCATTATATCTTCATAATGTATGTAAACACTATTAAGATAAAGTTGTGACAATATTAATATCAATGCATATAAAATTATCACTTTAGTGTATTAAACTTAATATTGTAGTCATGTTTAAGAGGTTTGAAGTATATGTGTATATTCCAATATTTTATTAAAAAACTAGTCCAAATTGATCCAAACCACATAATATTTGGATCAGAATCCATCAAAATGCCTTAATGTAAAAAATTAGACTCGACCGAACTATAAGTTAATTATGTGTTTAAATCGAATGATTTTTTCTTCCTGAAAACTAGTCCAAACTGATGTTAACACCTTTATTCATTACTCATCATATTGTTTTTGCTCAGATCTTGCTGTTCTGATTAAAATTATTGACAATAGCCACGTGACAACCGCTCATTTGCGACAAGCTGGCGCATGACATGTATTACAACATTGTTATAAACAAGGATTCTCTCCATTAATGGAGATATAAATACTTGATTTTACTTGTGTTTTCAATGACAAAAGTGCTATTCTATTATATAAAATGATGAAAATGTCTTACCATGTTATTGTTTCCTTTGTTTTTTTGGGTAGTAAGTCTATCCAATAATGAAGATGATCTTTAATTCATTGTTAGGTGTCGATTGAAATTTGAGTCGACATAACGTGTGTTGGCCCAGAGATAGTCTAACTGATCTTCTGATCTCTCTACTTTATATGTTGTCCACTTTATTCGCGCAAATCACTTGTTCACCATTAAGGGTGGAAACAGGTCAGGTCGCCTATCAGGGGCCTATTACCTGGCCTATAACAGGCTAGGTCAGGCCAGACTTTTATCACGAACAGGTCAGGCTCAGGCTTTCTAAAAAGCCTATTTAGCTTAACAGGCCAGGCTTTAGGCCACCTAAAAGGCCTATAAAGCCTAACAGACCGGTCTATTTAGTTATATTATATAAGAATTTTGAAATTATACTATTTTAATATAAGCAATATTATTATATATGTGTAATATTAATATAAAAATGTATATAAAAATATAATTTAATTATTAGAATTAGATGGGTCTAACTAAAAATAAGCTTATAAATCCATTAAAATGTAGACATGGTAGCCTATTTCATGAGCATATAGTATAATAGGTCTTTAAATAGGCTAACAGGTCAGGTCAGGCTTTTAAACAGGCCAGGCCTAGGCTTTGAAATTTTTTTTAAACAGGCTAACAGGCTAGACCCAGGCTCCTATATGCTATATAAGCTGGGCCTGTTTAAGGCAAAGCCTGGCCTGGCCTGTTTCCACCCTTATTCACCACTTGTTTTTAGTGTTTCCATGCGACACTCAATATCGCAATAATTTGGCTTGTGAATGTCATTTCTCACATGTGTCCTTTCTTTTCTTTCTTTTTTCGATTATTTATTTAATTTACCCTTTATTTAACTAATTTCCTACGCTAAATAATTAAATAAACACATATAAACAATAATACAAAATAAATTTTATAAACATTTGTCTAATAAATAATAATAAGAATAATGTTTATAAGAATAACAAATTTTAATTCTCTTTATTTAGATAAAAAATTCAATAAATTCTTTAATTAAATAAAAAAAATTAATTAATTAATTCTAAATATTTTTAATCATTATGAAATTTGAATTGTTTAGTCACTACTTGCACAATTTTTCCTTTCTACTCAAAGTAGGAAGTAGGTCCACACTAAATGTAATCTTTTTGTTGTTTATTTCATTTAATTTAAAAATAATTAATTATTTCTAAAATACTTTTAATAGCATGAAACTTATGGAATTTTAATAGCTTGATCTTGGATCATGTCTTTTCTTACTTTGAGTTGAAAGTAGAAAGTCAATCTACCATAAATATGATCTCTTTGCTATTCATTTCACTTAAATTGAAGAATAATTAAATATTTATAAATATTTTTAATCGCATAAAATTTATGAAACTTTAATAGAACAATCACAACTTCTATTATTTATTCCTTTCTTCTCGAATTGGAATGTTAATCTATCATTAATATGATCTCTTTGTTATTGATTATATTTAATCTATAAAATAATTATTAATTTATAAATATTTTTAAGCACATAAAATTTTTAGAATTTCTAGACATTATTCATGTCGTTTCTTCCTTTATGCTCAATGTTGGAAGTCTCTCTACCACTACTGTGCTCTCTTTGATTTGGATTCCATTTTATTTTAAATAAATTAAATGTATAATAAAGTTCAAGTAATTAGCGAAAATATCATTTTATTATGGGTGAACATGTTGTTCTCTTCATATTTTACCTTACTTTATCCTAAAGTTTTCTAAAAAATACATGTAATTGATTCTGTTATATTTACCTGTGTCTAAAAAAATGCAAATGAATATATTTATCTGATGTATATGAAGCCACGCCCATGCCTGTTTATATAAACTATTTCATGAAGCATGAATATAATCCAACGTATTCAAGTCTCTTTCGGCGCATTTCATCAAAAATCTATGTCCAGCTGTTCAATAACTTTGAAGTTTAAAAATGAAGCATGGAAAAACTCAGAGCTATTATTATACTTTTGCAATATTTATACCCAAAGTTCAAACTGAATATTTATACCAATGGTACTGGATAATGAAAATGATAATAACTCGTGTTGTTATTATGGCCTTGAAAAGGGACCCGCATATGTATTCACCATTCCTCTTATTTTGGTTTTGACGTAAACAAAACAATCTACTTTTCTTAGTGGAAAACTTTTTCTGACAACTACAGTTAATATATGGACAGTATCTATCCTCTAATATCATTCTTTTTCCTTAGATCTCATCTACTAAATTAGTTAAAAAATGTACAATTGATTCCTTTCTTTCTCAAATGATGAGAGTGTAAGGTGAATATAAGCAACTATTTAAATATCACATTTTTTTCCTCTTAAGTTAATTAACTATTTTAGAGGATATTTTTTATATACATTATTCGAACATGAATTTTATTTAAATGGAAACACATAACTACCTAAGTAAACATTATTAAATGTTATCTCATTTTGCTATATAGATATAACAAACTAACACTATTCCTAATTTATTCTCATAAAGTTTACTTTTAATCGTATCTTTTTTTGTACTACTAATATTACTTGTTATTTTATAAGTAAGAAACTAACTTTGAAACCCTTTTGAGTTTGGGTAAGACTCTATAATAAACATAAGAATACAAGTGTAATTACATATGACATTTTCTTTGTTTTTTAGCATTATTTTCCTCTCTAATATTGGAAAGAGAGTCTTATTCTTTGGGGCAAGTGACTGCCCCAAGAAATTCACCTTAAATCATGTCTACCTATGAGCCATTTCTTTTTCATTCATCTGTCACCAAAGCACTATCATAAACAGCACAGACTATAGTATAAGAACCAAGTTCTTTTACTCAATATCATAGCTTAAGAACTCTAGTGTCTAATTTCTTAGAACATAAACAGAAACTATGGCTGGAATGCTTCCAGGAGTTGAATCTGCTAGAAGAAGAAGGTTCCATCATAGTGGAGGATGTTTAGATTCACCTTCTTTGTCTCCTCATAATTCTACAAGGCGCTCTTCTTTTTGTTTATATGCAAAAAACAATGAATCACTTCTTCCTTCATTTTCTTCATTGGTTAGTACGAATTATTTTCCTTTTTGTTTCTAACTTTCTATGCTTTTACATGTTATTCCTTATCATCTTTGATGAGGATAAGATGATTCAATAATAATGAAATTTTTATATTTTGAATACACAGCAAAGAAGCATGTTTAACCAGACACACCCAGATGAAAATATAGTAGGAGCAGCTAGAGAAGCTAAACAAAGATTGGATGAGAAGTTCAAACAACAAAGGAAATCAGAAAACAAAAGGTATGCCATAAAAAAGAGAGCACAAAATATTATGTTATTTTATCCTATAGTTTATAGCTGTAACTCAGATCTAAATGAATGAACCTCAAACAAGAAGAATTAGTTCATTATCAATGAAGATTTTGTTGTTGCAAAGAAAGTTCGTAGAGTTATTTACTCGATTATAGATATTTATTAAGGGACAAACAAATAGTCAATTAAGATATAACAATCTTTCTTTTTAAAAAATTTCTTTGCTGATAAAAAAATGATATAACGTCCATTAAATCTATATTTTTCACGTATAAATCTACCTGATTTAGAAAGGAATAACTTGCATATATATATATATATATATATATATATATATATATATATATAGATATACCTATTTAATTTCTAAAAAAATTCATTAATTTATAGGCAAAACACTTATATAAAGGGAAGAAGGACAAGTCCAGAAGAGTTAGAGAATTATGGGTCAAAGAAAAGTGGTTTAAGGAAATTCTATTGGACCAAATTGAGCTTGAAGGCCTTAGAACAAGAAGATTGTGCTGTATGCTTGGAATCACTGAAGGGTGGAGAGACACTGACCCATCTCCATTGTGAACATAGGTTCCATTCTAGATGCTTGAAACCATGGTTAGATCAAAATTCTTGTCCATGTTGCAGAACTACCATTATTCCCCCTTAGATCTCCAAGTTTTTCTCTTAATTACCATTGAAAAAACGTTACTTGGAGATGCATTACAACACCTGATACATTATTTATATTTTTTTGTGATATCATTTATCACTAAATTTTAATTAAAACTAAAATTTTAATGTATTAATAAGATTTTATTGGATGTCTATATATATATATATATATCTTAACACAAGTCTTCTAGTTACCATATGTGTAAATGTACCTTTGGTTTACGTAAGAGAAGAGTTTTGACCGTTTTCTTGAAATAATAAATGCTTTGCAATTTTGAGTGGTCATTAGCTTTAAACGTCCATGTAGTTTCCACATTTTCAAGGTCTTCCACCAAATTTACTTTGACTAAGCTAACTTCAATGGGTTTAATATATTTTGACGGTTATCCAATTTCAGTTTAACACACATACACAATAATTAAGGAAGATGTTGAAATCAATTTTGTCATTTCTCAAAAGATTTGGATTAATTATTATGTTTTTTTTATTAAAACTTTTTTATGTCTAATTTGGACAATATTGTTTTTGAACAATAATTTTAAAGTCGAGAGTCGATTATAGATCGAGAAAAACATTGACACCATGTTCTCCCATACTATAATAGTAACATTACTAATTACATTAACATTCTATACCCTGAAGACAAAAAAATATTTTTTATTTTTGTGTACAACAAATGTTTATCTCGTTGTACCTAATTATCCATAAGTGCATTATGGAAATGAAGACTATACATTTGTCAATATAATACCAATTGATTGGATTAATTTGATTTTCTTGATTGATTTTAAAAAATGTTTAAAATATAATTATTTCAATTTAATGAAATTTATAGCGAGTGTTTGATGTTGGTTGTAAATATTCTTCTCATTTTGACAGAAATATAGAGACGACGTGAATAATAAATATATTAAAATAATTTTATTAAATTCATTTAATAATTAAAAATAGATAAGTAATTTTAAATTGAACTAATTACAAATAGATAATGTTAATCATAGATATCCTTCTCGCTTATGGCATGAAGTTAGATATCACCGAAACATAATCAACCTATAAAATTCCATCAAATTTGTTTAATAATTAAAAGTAAATAATCTTAAATGAAATTAATAGCGAAAAAATAGTGTTAGACATAAACATTTTTTCTGTTTTTGGCAAAAGTTAGAAACGACTTAAAACATAATAAAACATTTGTTTATCTATTATAAAATGGTACTCGAATTAAATCTGCAAATTTATATCTCTCATTAATGAGTTCACTATAAGCTACAAGATTGATTGAAATAATTTTTATTTAAAAAATACAAAAAATAATGAAATTTGATTATGAAATGATATTTTTCCATTATTGAGCCAATAACTATTCATTAAATTATTTAAAATCATTTTTTTTAAAAGAGGACAAAAATGAGAAAGAAAAAAGAAAATTATATCGTTCGTTATCCTTAACTTACTCTAAATACAACTACTATTGTATTTTAATTATGCTACCCAATAAAAAATGATATCAAAATTCGATATGGTTTGCTTATTTTTAAAATTTTGATGAAATCGAATCTTGAATTTTTTTTTTAATCAAAGTGACCTTTTGTATACTTTTAGCTCTTATGTCTTTCTTAACTTTTATTTAAAAAATGGACCGGATAAAACTAAATGTCCACGTGTTATTTACTTTCTTACAAAATGAAGAGCATATGAATTTCATTAGATGTCTCTTATATAAAATGAGAAGCATGGTATTTGAAAAAGTCTAGAAGTTGTTAGTTTCCCGTTTCTTAAATAAATGTTATTTTTCTTAAAATTAGTGATTATGGGTAAACTATTCCTACATAATCATCTCGGTGACATTTTTGTGTGTATTTCATGGTTTTTATAACATTATTTTTTATAAGATTATTTTTAAAATTTTGTTACCAAAACATCTTTACATTAATTAATTGAAAAGAAAAAAATATTGAATTAAAAAGATAAAATAAATGTGTTTCACCAATGAAAGACATTTTTTGGAATATTATATTTAATTATTTACAAATTTAATGCATTAATTAGTCTTATTAATATTATTTCGCTTACCATATCACTCAGTAGTAATATAATAGTATAATGGTTCAATCAATTATTAATTTGTTTCAATGTGTTACATATATCTATGAAATTCCAGTTTTGAATCCTTAGTGCATGTTTGATATAAACTATTTTAGTTTAGAAACTGTGATATTGACAATGTAAACAGTGCATTATCTACTTTTATTTAGATTATTTTTTTTGAAAAGTCAATTATGATTGAAAATGAATGATGAATGAAACAATAATAATATAAAAACTCTTAAATTATCAATGTCTATATATTTTTATGTTTGATATCCTCACTTAAAACTAAAATAAGCTAACTATTTTTGACAAAGTAAAATAAATTGAGTTTATAATATTGGTAGCTTGCCAAACATACTTGTAGTGTAACTTATTTTTAAGAAGCAAACAAATTTTTTATTCAACAACAAAAAGATATGGATTTTCTATCAATTTTTTCTCCAAAACTTATATCAGTGAATCGAAAAATATTCAATAACAAAAAATAGGTGAGAAGAAAAAATTTAGTGTGCTCATTGTCCTTTTTCTTTCTATCTTTTGTTTTTTTCCTTCCTTTCTTTTCTTTAAGATAAATGACAAACTTTTCTTATAGTTTTCTTTTATCATCTCTTCTTTCCTCCTATTTTCATTATAACCAAACATAAGCTAATATCTTTTTTAAAACTATGAATTTTTTCATGTCTAAACTAATTTTAATTGATATGATACATACAGTTTGATATATTATTCTTGTTTTGACTGATTTAACTGTATATCTGATATAATTGTCATATTATACTGATATGAGAATCAGTTGAACCGACGTACATAATATATAATCATGACATTAATAACGTTAACCATTCTCTTTAATTAACTGTAGTTATCCCAAAAGATCTTTTAAAAAAAATACTACAGACAATATTAATTCATTAATCTATACTTTTATACTATATATAAAGTTAAAATATGGTGTAACTTTTATTATGGTGTAACTTTCATTTTCTATTTTGCCCTTCAAATTATTTAATTTTTACAAAAAATCATATAATCCTAATTAACTACCAACAGTTCAACACATTAATTAACTACATCTCTCACTTTAAACTAAATATTATCATAACACAAAAAAATATAATATAAAGTATATTGAATACAAAAAATATATTCTAATTACAAGAAATAAAATATATAAAAATCAAATACGTAGTAAATACAATATTGACCGGCAGACACTGTATACACTAGTCAATGTAATGAAAGATCTTTTAAAAAATAACACGGACAATATTAAAATCATTATAATGAATCGACCTGTATGGTTTTAAATTGTATCGTGATTATTACTATAATCTCAAGTTATTCCTTTCTCATTTGTATAAAAAAAAGTTATTCCTTTCTCACTTGAGGATAATATATATTGTTAGTATAAAAATTTATAATTAACCATGTTATCCATTATTCATTCATTTATTTATTTATATTTAAAAGTCAATAATAATTAAATATGAATGATAAATGACACAAAATCAATATTAAAACTCTTATAATATTAATACATAATTTTTTTTATCTTCTCATTAAACCCGAAATTCCTCCTTACATTCAAGACGAGTTCAATTATGTCATACGTTTTCTTCTTATCTAAGTAAATTAATTAACAAAATATCCACCAAGATATTTATGACTAGGCATTACAATAAAAAAAAATGGATAATATTTATGGATTAATAATGTAAATATATATAGTTAGTGTATCATTTACTATTCATTTAGATTTTTTTAAAAGATAATTAATAATAATTAAAAATAAATAGTAAATAGAGTAATAACACTTTAAAAAACTGTTACACTGTCAATATATACACCATTTTCTCTTGTTTTTTTTTTCAAGGATAAAAGGGAGAAGGGCATAATATATTTTCCTATAAACAACAAGTAAACAAAGATACTCTCGCATCGTGTCAGATATACTCTGAATCATTTTACTGAGAATACAAAATGCATTGAGAGTTTATTACTAGGTAAAATATGATATGCATTTTTAATCTAAAGTTTTTTTTCCTACCGGATCACTATTTTATATATTATATGTGTATTAATTTATTTAAGAGTTTATTTGATTAACATAAATAATAAGGGGAAAATATATCAATTGACAGTGTATGAGACTGTCACTGAATTATACAATTTTATCATTATTAACTTTTCAAAGAAAAAAATAATATAAATGAATCATAGATAATGTATAAATATAATATTAAACTCCTAGAACAAATATCTATTTATAGGTTAAATAAACTTTAATTATTAGTTGGACCCAAACATAAATAGCACGATAAAATGTAAATAAAAAATTTCCAAATAAAAATAAAATTAGCAAATTGAAAGCCCTGATTATGAATCAAATCCTTAAATTCATAACTAACAGAAATAATTAAATCCTTCAATTCCCTAATAAATTTAACTATTCAATATAGGTCTCTATAATTTATCTATGATATCTTGACTAAATGAATTTTTTTGGTTACTACTAAGGATATTCCCTCACTTTTTTAGTATGAAATTAATCTCTTTCAGGATTCGTGACTACTCATCTCAATAAATATCATTTTCAAAAATTGAACAATTGACATTTTGGTCGTCCTGAGAATCTAGTGGAACCCTATATCACTAGACCAACTGAATTGATTCTAGAAAATCAGGCAGATAGCAATTTAAATAAAAAGTCCATGTAGCAATTTAAATAAAATTAATTAAATTAACATAATTATTACTACATGCTATGAATTGTTTTACTAAGAAGAGTATTATCTCACCATTTTGAGTAAAAAAACTAATCACTTTTAGGATTTATGGTTGTTCCTTTGAGCAAGTATTGCTAACAGGAACTAAACTATTGACCTTTTTGTCATTATGAGAATTTAGCAAAACCCTATACAATTATATCATCACTTTGTTGATACATGACATGTATTTGTTTTGGTACATCAAAAATAAAAGGAATAAAGCTAAGAAGAAAGATCACGAACTAAGAACTCCATAGCGCCAACCGGAGGATGATCCTAATACTGAGTAGGAGATATCTAAAGAGCCACAGGCTTAGCCAAGAAATCTGCTACAGAGTTGCTATGTATTTAATTTAAGGTAAGATGACTTTTAGATTTAAAATATGTAATTCTTCCAAGTTGTTTCTCAGAAATTAGAATGGCAGCAGATAATAAGATTTGTTTTTCTTTTTTCTTTAGGATCTAGAAGGCCGGCAATATGGAATGCTAATATAATAACGAATGTAACCTTGCATCTAGTGGGATAATTAGTTTATCGTTAAAAATATATGAATATTATGACTTTGAATATGGGCAATAAATTATAATATTAAGACTCAATGATTTTAAAAAATGAGTATTATATTATCATTTTACTCTTAAAACATAACTCCAGTCTCTTCAGAGTCGATAAATAGAGGGATAATACAAGACAATTAAAATATTTGAATTCAATATTTAAAATTATGAATTTTTTATAACAACTTCTATGAGTGAGTTGTTTTTTTGTCGATTGTTCTTCCTTGAAATTTAATAAACTTGTGGAATTGAATATGTTATACACTTATGTATATTTGTCACGGATTTGAATATGAAAATGAATGGAATTAAAATATGACCATAACTTTAGTTTGTTTTTGTTTATATGGTTTTGTATATAATTTGTCTATGGGTGGAATAGACATGTATATAAATATAAAGTGGAATGTGTATAACTTTTAATGTATTGATAAATAAATTTGGTTAAAAGATGAAATGGGAAGGCGCCATAAGTAATGTTGTTTGATAAGTTAAAGTTGTTCGCCATAAACATGGTGCTTGATGAGAACTAAGGTAATGCGTCACACCAATTGTGATAAACCTATGAACCCAACAGGGAATGTTCCTTGATATGTATGTTCTAAGTGTAGGAGCAAGACTCAACTAACAAAAAATGATTTAATCCAAAATAATATTCAAGTTGTTCATTCATGTGTAATTCGGTTTACATATAAAGTCAGAAATAAAACATAATATTAAACATGTAATAAAGTTGTGTTTCTCATGTGTTGATGACCCTCCCTTTGATTTGGTTCAGCCAAGATGATGCTCACGCCCATTGAATTTCAAGGAAAGGAAAAAATCATCATCATAACTTATTGTTTTTGAATTCTCACATACTTGTTTCTATTATAGAAATAAATCATATGGTGCATTGGAATCTCATATTGCTTGAGATTTGGGATGGTAATATCTCCTTGATTTGAATCTTTATATTGCTTGTGCTCATTATGAGAATAATAATTTCACATTTGAAATTTGAGTCATTGCCATTTGCACGCCTAATCCATATATGGAAGGTGGTAATTTCATGTATTTGAATTTCTTATTACCTGATTTAATTGTATTCAGATTTACTCTTCATTTGGTGAGTTGTAACACTGCGAATTTTACGATTTTGAATTATAAGATTTTATTAATATTTTTATTAATTATATATTCGAAAATGAATTTCTAGGAATTTTCAGTAAAGAATTAGACAAAACTCTAGTTGAGTTTTAGTCTTGGAATTTTATTTCCTATTTTATGGTAAATTTTGGTAATTTTCGGAGACAGTCGGTTCTGAACCACTGTCGGGGCCGAAATCCACTCGGTACGGCTCAAAAAGTGGTTTTTGAGTTCCGTAACTCGGAATCGAATTCCAATCGCACCGTTGGCTTCGTAATTTCATGTCGAGTCAATATAGACCCTGAATACACCCATACCTATTTTCTAAATATTTTTCACTCGGAATGCCGAAATCCGAAATTCTAATCGGATATTACGATCAGGCGATTTATAATATCCGACCGGGTATCATCCGATAATACTCGAGCATGTTTATCGCATGTGTGCGAAGTGGTCGTTTCGCATTGGGATGCGAGATTTGCCTTTCCATAAAACAAACCTCACATCACTCAATCTCACCGTTAGCCACCCTAGGAGAGCCACCCTAGGAGATCTTCATGATTGCCTAGGAGGGAAATCAGATTTCCCTCTCCCCTAAAGCCCTCACACTTCACACTTCTCTCACACTCTCTCATTTCCAAATTTTCAAGAGAAGGTAAAACCCTCTCTTCATCTTTTTCTCTCATTTTTTCTCATTTGTTCTTCCATCTTCAAACCTTGATCTCTCAACATTCAACCAATGGATGTTGATGAGA
>NC_032023.1:2910997-2911652 GCF_001865875.1 Lupinus angustifolius | reverse complement strand
CTCGCTCGGGCGAGCAAGGGTCTCGCTTAGGCGAAAAAAGCCCAGGAATTCGATGAAATTATGGAAATCCCTCGCTTGGGCGAGCAAAAGTTTTGCTTCGGCGAAAGAAAAAAAAATTAAAAAAAAAAATTTCTAGATTTTAATGATGTCTCGCTTGGGAGAGGAAGACTTAAGTTTAATTGAGATTTAAAGATGAATTGTCGCTTGGGCGAGAGGGCCTCGCTTGAGCGAGAGATGCCCAGTTTTAAAATGGTATTGTTGATCGAACTTTCGCTTGAAGCGAAGGATCCTCGCTTAGGCGAGAAACAGGAATTGTGTTTAACTATTTGGATTGATTGGTTGAGTATGTAATAACCCTAGTATGGGTATGTGATATAAACTACTTTGGTATAACGCCATAATTGAATTAAAAAGTAAAGTATTTAAGGTGTTGGAATTAAATAGTCAAATTCGGAAATTAATTTTAAAGAAAGTAATCCGAGAAGGATGTATGATTTAGGGCGATGCCCAGAAAAGGATACGTGATACCACGGAGCGAAATCGTTTGACCGTAAGTGGCTTGGTCTGGGACCGTCCAGGGTGATTCAGCGATGGTCGTAGTGGTAGGGACGTTACCCTTTGAGTTAAGATGTGAATTAGGGCATTGCCCAGAAAG
>NC_032023.1:2910371-2910897 GCF_001865875.1 Lupinus angustifolius | reverse complement strand
GGGACCGTCCAGGGTATTCAGCGATGGTCGTAGTGGTGGGATGTATTTCCTTTATATTACGTGTTAACGTAAGATCGGGACCCACAAGAAGCACTCCTGAGGTAGATGACTTAAGGTCGGCCGAGCATGGTAAATACTGATTAAAAGATTTAATCATCTAACTACGGTTAGTGTTCATATGCATATGGTTAATAATGGAGTAGTGGAGAGGAAACTAATGGTATGACTTAGAGCACCGTGAAGTAAGCAGGGACGGCACTGATTGGACGGTGATTCGCCAACAATGTCTTGAGGGAGAGTCTGGGTGAGACGAGTCCCTTGTATTCCTGGGGAGGTACCCTGTTGGATCGGACAGTTCTCACAGGCCAAACTAGACGATCTCTGACAACCCCTCTTTGCAATCTGGATCAATGAGAGGGATTACCAAAAAGCGTTTGTTACGACACCATCCTGTTATGGACTGTTCCTATGGAACTTATTGATCAATTGGCTTATGAAATGCTTTTTGGTGCGTACAAAGTGGCTT
>NC_032023.1:2908128-2910271 GCF_001865875.1 Lupinus angustifolius | reverse complement strand
TTTGGTTATATTACTCATGTAAATTGGATAGTTGTTTACGAGAACAACTAATGAGTTATAATGTAATATGTTATATATATATATATATATATGAACTGCTTTTCATGTCTGAGTGTAATATTCTGAGTAAGTCTATGCTGTCAATGAATTTATGTTCATTAGATGTCTTACTCTCTCTATTTCTCTTCTTTTCTATTGCTTGCTTTTCGGACGTGTGTTCGTCAGCTAGACAGCTTTGCTCAAATTTGGAGCTACCCGTCCGTGATGTTCCAGGAGGGGGCATGAGGAATTGAGGAGAGGCAGTACCCTAGTCTTGGAGCGAGCCACTAGGAGTTGCTTATCATTTTGTGGCTTTTGAAAACAAGGACGACTTCAGTTTGTTCATGTCTTTGTTTAGTGTCTGTTGGCGATGATTAGTATTTCCGCCCTTTCTTTTTGGATTTTGTACATGTTAGTGGCGATGTAGTTTCCGCCTTTGTTGATTTAGTTTGTATGAACTAAAGATGACTTAACCGTTTATATGCATTGTGTTATTCAGGAAATTGTGAATCGGGTTAAGTTATCATTCGATAAAGATAAGTTGATTTTCCGCATTTGAGTTACTTAAAGTGATGTCCCGGAAAAGGAAGGTTTTAAAAAGGAAACAATTTTATACAATCCCCATGTCAAAAAAAAAAATTTACCCATTTTTCCGCAATGTTTTTGAGAAGTATTTTTCCGGGCGTTACATGATCACAATCCTTTGTAATTGAATTGAATCATGCTCCTTCTTAGAAATAAAATGATTTATCCAATGAATTATCTTACCACACGACTACTTAATGTATTTCACAATTAGGAATGATCAAATTCAATGAATCTTCCCCATATGGCAAGAATATCAGACGATTTGCTTTACATAAAAAGAGATAATTTTCATGCTCTTGAATTTGAATTATTGAATCTTCTGAGGTGATGCACATCTTCCCCTCTCAACAAGGAATCATTACACAACCATTCAAGGTTGTATCCTCACATAGTGACTCCTTATTACATGCCTACACAATACTTAATAAATATTGTCCAAAGTAAAGAAATAAAGTATAAACTAAGTTATAGGTGGGACAAAAGACTCACACTTTATTAAATGTAACTTAAAAGTCTTATGTCTTCCTAAGAAAAAAGTGGCAACAGGTGGTTCTTGAAGTTGGATGATGCACTTGATGACTTTGTGCTCTTCATCAATGATGGGCCCTTTCTGGGTCCATCAATTTTAGTTAACAATTAAGATATTGAAAGGATAAAAAAAATGATTATCTTGATAAAAAAATACAGTACTTTCTCCTTATTAAAATTTGTCTTGAGTATCTATTAGGGGTGGCAATACGAGCCAGCCATGTCCGGCCCGCCTTTGGCCTTCCAAAATATGGGCTAGTTCGACCCTACCCTTATTGCTAAAAGAGTTCAAAATGTCAGCCCAACCTATATTTGGTAAGGCTGGCAGGCCGGCAGACTGACCCGTTTTTTCTTTCAAAACACACATTTATAACCAACTCAATCACAATTTCAAAAATAAATAATCATCACACTTCATATATGTATTTTAAAACAAAATATCACAAACCAAAGTCCACAATAATATACCATCTTTGTTTAAAACATATAAGCTCTAATCAACAAACCAACATAGTCTTAAACTTTTAGACTTTTTTTCACAATAAAACTTCTAACTCCTAAGTTCACAATAATACACTTCAACCCAGCTCGACTTTGTCCAGCCCGCATTTGGCTCACCAAAATATGGGTTGGGCCGACCCTTATTGCTAAAAGGGCTCAAATCCCTAGTCTGGCCTGCTAAAATTGCTATCCAAACGGTCTGGCCTGTCGAGCCAAGCTCATCTTGTCATCCCTAGTATCTATACTACTATATAAAGGTAAAACATGTCTAAAAGGTGTTTAGGTAATTGTAGAGATGACAATAAAAACTGAACTCAGGTATCCGTCCAAATCCAACCCAAATTTAATGGGGGGAAACCTGTTGTGATTGAGTTCGGGTTTTACCCGAGTATAATTTTCGGGTTCGAGTTTGGTGCATATAGTATCCTACCCAAATCTACCCCAAACCTGAATGATATATTTAAAATTACACATTATATATATATAT
>NC_032023.1:2874448-2908028 GCF_001865875.1 Lupinus angustifolius | reverse complement strand
TATATATATATAATAGTTTTGGGTTTCATCGGGGTTGCTCGAAATTCTACATGGTTGAGATGGTAGTATAGTTTTTAACTTCACTTATTTCAGCATTGGGATCAAGTTTTAAATTTTGGGTTCAGTTTTGGGTAAATGCAAACCCTACCCCAATCCACCCTCTTGTCATTCATATGTAATTGAACATGCATAATTTTTATATTCCAACTTTGCTCATTATATTATATAAATGAAAAATATGTTTGGAGAACATTCAAGTAATTGGATATGTATAATTTCATTCATTTATATTTAATAACCACTGTAACATAATTTTCATATTCTAATTTTATCCATTTGTAACATCCTAATAATAACTATAAGAAACTTTCACATTGCATGTATCACTAATATTCTACATATTCTCCTACTTCTATTTTATCTTTTTATCACCATAAAGAAGAATAACTTTGGCATATATGAAAACATCAAATGACACACTAATCATTAATGCATACACAAATTGAAACTTTTATAGAAACTTTGTGTATACAATTGATATTAGATAAATAAGAATATGAATCATCAAATATGCAGTGTCGACCGTGCCTATCGATATGCTAGTAGTATGTAATTTATATGAAAGAACAAGTTTGTTCTAAAGTGCTACACATTTGATGTCCCACAAATTATGTCAGTGCACGTGAACGTGTCATCAGCTATGATTGTTAAGAAAATTAGTTAATTATTAATTTTTTAAATTAGATATATTTTTTCAATCAATTAAATAATAGTAGTACATGTAGTGGTACAATTTATGGAACAATAAATATGTTCTGTTCTAACATAACAAATTAATAATGAATTATTTGATAAACTTAACATGAAATATTCATAATTATGGAGCAAATAAATAGTTAAATACCCAATTGTGAACCTTCTAATTGACAAACATATCCTGATCTAACACAAATCTGGTGTTCCAAGCTAACTTGTTTGACTTGTACAAATTCCAAAGATCCAATATCTTACCATTTTCCTTCATAAATTTTTTGCAATTCCAATGTTTAAATGTCCATTGAAGCTATTACCTAAGGGTTTTTGTTCTTGCCATAACTACCAATCCTTGCCCCAATAAACCAAAGCAAAAAAAGACAAAAACTTTTAAGATTTCATTTCAACAATTCAACATTTGTGTTTTCCTTATAGGTATCGATCATAACCCATTTCATTTATTCGGGTTTGAAATTTCAGTCCTAGATCAATCTTTTAACATTCCTAAGGTCATAGATGTTAATATTCTATGTAGTTCTTTTGTAAAAGAAGAAGAAGAAGAAGGATTTGATCTTTGTGCATAGGTTATAGATTAGATTCAATGTTTATGCTAGAACCCTAATGAATCACAATGCAATCCAAGAGTTTGAGCCAAGCACCAGCTCTGACACTCTTCCCAGGCCTGAAACCCCCAAACAAAACCCTAATTTTCCACCAAATATGTGTTCTTTCTATCACATTTCTTGCATATGCTTCTTTCCATGCCTCTAGGAAGCCTTCTAGCATTGTGAAGAGTGTTCTAGGACCCACAATTCCATTTAATTCAACTCAAGATCCCAACTTGAGTTCTTCCAGTGATGCAGGTTGGCCCCCTTTTAATGGAACCCGGGGCACTCAACGGCTCGGTGAGGTTGATCTTGCATTCCTTACTTCCTATGCCATTGGCATGTATTTCGCCGGTACTGTTGGCGATCGGGTTGATTTGAGGTTGTTCCTTGTGTTTGGGATGATAGGGAGTGGTGTTTTTACAGTACTTTTCGGGTTAGGGTATTGGTTAGATGTTCATGTGTTGGGATATTTTGTCGGCATTCAGGTTGTTTGTGGAGTGTTTCAGTCAATTGGGTGGCCTTGTGTGGTTGCAATTGTAGGGAATTGGCTTGGGGAGTCGAAGAGGGGTCTGATAATGGGGGTATGGAATTCGAATACATCGGTAGGGAATATCATTGGTTCGGTTGTTGCTTCGGGGGTTCTGGAATTTGGATGGGGTTGGTCATTTGTGGTGCCTGGACTACTAATCATTTTGGTGGGGATTTTGGTGTTTTTGTTTCTGGTTGTGAATCCAGAGGATATGGGATTTGTGCATCCTGGAACGGAGATGGAAATGAGTGTGGAAACAGGAAGTGCAGAGAATCTTCATAATGTGGAATCAGAGGAATCCAAGCTTATCGAGTCTGATCATTCAGATTCTTCTGCAATTGGATTTTTAGAGGCATGGAAGTTACCGGGAGTGGCTCCATTTGCTTTCTGTCTCTTTTTCTCAAAGCTTGTAGCTTACACTTTTTTGTATTGGCTGCCCTTCTACATAAGGCACACAGGTAATTATTCTCATGCAAAAATACATGATCTCAGATAGAATTACACTGTCTTTTGTATAGCATATTAGTCGTATCCATTTACTTTATCATTGGTGGCTCCATCTTTCGAACACAGTGTCTAAAGTTTTAGCACTTTGAAATTGGAATGCTGAGTGACATAGCTAATGTTTATGTTATCTTGTGTCTATTTATTTATTTATTTTAATGATGTTCTTTTGTTCACTTCAAATTCTGTGTTCATTGCAGCCGTTGCGGGTGTGCATATATCTCACAAAACTGCTGGATTACTTTCAACAATATTTGATATTGGGGGAGTCCTTGGTGGAATTACAGCAGGTTTCATTTCTGATATCATTGAAGCACGTGCTATTACGTCAATTCTGTTCTTGTTTCTATCAATTCCGGCTCTTGTTTCGTATCGTGTTTTTGGGAGCCTCTCTAAGTTGGCCAACATTGCTCTATTGTTTCTTTCCGGATTTTTGGTGAATGGTCCATACTCTCTAATCACAACTGCTGTGGCTGCTGATCTTGGTACGCAGAGCTTGAATGGTGGGAATTCTCGGGCCCTGGCTACTGTGACTGCAATCATAGATGGTACTGGTTCTGTTGGAGCTGCTCTTGGACCACTTTTGGCTGGGTATATTTCAACTCGGGGATGGAACAGTGTCTTCTTTATGCTCATTCTGTCTATTTTCTTTGCTGGTTTATTCTTGATTCGTCTTGCGAGAACTGAGATACAAGAGAAGCTTTCAGGAAAATGATATTCTATATGTTAGTAAAAACACTTCTGATACTTAGTGTAGGCCTTCAATTCATATCATTTACAGGAAATAGCATACTGAGGAATTGCTGGATAGCATTATGTTTGTATCATGTTCCCATTCTTTATTTGCAGATTGTAAAACAAATGTATAAGAATGTTTCTGGTGAGATAATTACACACTTGTTTGGTATTTTTGACTGTTTTTGCAGTCTGTAGTTGCACTCTTTAATGGATTATTCACACTAGTAACTATGTTTTTCCATGTTTGATGGTCTATGTTAGCATCTTTTTTATTATGGTAAACTTTCTGTTTTGGCATTCTCTTCATGGGATGTTTGGAACTGTTTCTACAATGGAGATCTATAAGTTTTATCACAATGGAGAGCTTGATAATCTGTTTGGAACTGGTTGGTGTATTTCATATTTGTTTTGGTGATCTTAATCCTCTGATTTGGAAAAAAATTTAAGTTCAATTTGGGGTATTAGAGACTAAATTTTTTACTTTGTATGGCTCTCTCTGCAAAGTCTAAGAAACAACCATGATTCTTGTCCCAAGAACAACCATGATTCTTGCTTAATGTTTCAGCAATAGTCATTGAAGAGCAAAAATGTAAAGCAAAAAGATTATTGGCATCTAAGACTTCTGTAGCTTTGAGATGAAATATCTGTGTGGAAAGACACCTAAATGGAAGCATAACAAATAAACAACATATTTACATTAGTCTTTAAACCCATTAAACACAAGAGTAGAATGTTATGATAATGTGTGTACAAATCACTTTGTTCCAAATATAATTTTTTCTCCTCTAATCAGCTTCCAATGGGAAAAATAATCACACAGGTATAAATTTGTTTAGAACTTTAGCACCTCAAACATGGACTAGGCCAATCGTCACTTGGTTCTTGAGGTACATGAATATATGTACATAACTTCATCTTTAACACATCAACTACACCATTTATTTTACATACAAAAATGTTCTATTCTTCAAGCAAGGATCTAAGATTCAGAAGTCCCTCAGCAGATATGCTTCTTCTGACTCTTGTTCTTTCTACAATCATAGGTGGTGGTGGATCTGAGTTAAAACATACCATCACAAGAGTTAAGTTATCTGTTGATCCTCTCTTCTTTGCTTCATGTACTATTTCCTTGCAGCATAGTTTCTCATTATTATGCTCTTGAAGCCTCCTTCTTGCAAAATCTACAGCATTTTGGCTACTGAAAACATCCCAGATTCCATCGCTACCGATTATCAAGAATTCATCTTCTTTGGTCAATGTCGTTAATTTAAGTTCAGGTTCGGCACTCAGTGGTCCACCTCTTTCACTCGTTTCCTTCATTCCATCAAGGTGCCAGTCACCTATAGCGCGACTAACACCTAACTGGCCATTCAGGTAACCATCATCAACAAATCCACCTAGGGACTCGATCCGCATCCTTTCTTTGCTGCAAGTTGGCCTATGATCTTTGGACATTTCTATAGCCCTTCCACAACGGGACAAGACAGCCCGACAGTCTCCAGCATTGGCTACTAGTAAGGACCTTTACAATAATTGGCATTCAAAACAGTTAAAAAGGGATATAGAGTGATAGATACAAGAATAAATCATAAAATGTGTCATGCCCTGATTTCTGGTCAAACAACGGCTACATGAGTAAGGAAGAGGTTAAACTCAATTTTGACATCTCCCAAAAATTTGGAGAATCGGGGCGTGAAAAAGGAAAGTGATAATGTAGTATTGCGGTATGAGGCATTGCATTCACTTAAATGTCACTCCACAAATTTGAGCTTTTCATCCCAAGGCTATAAAGGTCAAAGAACAATAGAGACAAGTGCTAACCTTCCAAATATAATTGCAGTTAGTGCAGTTGTACCAGAAGATAGAGAAGACTCGAGAGATGATCTTTTTGCGAATGCTGCATCAGTCACCAAAAATGACCTTGTGACTGCCTTTTCAAGCTCTAGAGGAAAGTTTGCATCCTCAACAATCACTGTCGGCAGATAATCACGGACAAATTGAGCTGCACTCTTCCCTCCATGTCCATCAAATACCTGCAAATTGAACCATTTGCCTTTTACTTTTACATGCCAAACCCTGATCAAAGGGTGTATATTGTCCTATGCAAAATGTTTAAGACAAGTTTCTCCATCTTTATTCTGGATGAACTAGAAGACATTACTTTTACCTATATTTTGTTCAGTCAGACTTTAAAATGGTTATGCAACTACACCTTGGAAAAGGGAGCGCATGGGACGGCAACGAAGAAGACAATGGGTCGGGATATCAACCATAAAGACTCAAACCACAATACATTCTGAATACTGAATCTTGTAATCTATTTTATGCATTTAATAAGTGAATACCAAAAACAAAGGTTTATGGGAGATGCAATATAACATATCCTAATTCTGATTGATAGTGTCTCACAATGTTCTCTAGTCATCTTAGATTGTCTAGGGCCGCATATCAGATTTAAGTATGTATTCACAAGTTTCCAAAATTGCTGAGAGAAGAAACTTTTGAAGCAGGACTTCTTATTGTGTGGGGAGGATTAACAAAGAAGCAAAATTATATCCGAATTCATTTAAGAAAAACCAAAGTGTTTCAAAAATACTCTTGTCCCTTTTTATTCACCAATAGATGCAAGAAAACCTTGAAGACTTGTTTGGTTATCACTATTTTAGTAGTACAAAATTAAATAGCTACAAAAGAATTAAACAAAACTCATGACAAGAAGAAATTAAGCATACTCAGTTAGATGGCTTACACCATAAAAGGAAACCGCTTCCTCAGAGTGCATGTTATTGCTAAACTTGTTTGCCAAATCGCCAATGCATATGTGAGTATCCTCCATGTAAGGGCGTTCTCCAATATCGGACCACTCTCCTGACCGAAGAGCTGGGACGAAGCTCACCAGGATCTGTTTCTTGTCTGTAATCATTGTATCCTCACTTATGCTTTCAAGCTACATGTGCCACGGAAGAAAAATGCAATCGAGTTAAGATGGAAGAAGCAGTAAGCATCAAGAATTAGAAATAAAAGATGCTAAGCAAACTTAAGAATGCAATAAAAGTAAGAGAAATTATTCTCAGATTATGCTAATTTCAGTATTTTTCAGTCATAAATTATATCTTATGAGAAACACTGACATTTATGCTAACAAGAGTCAAGTAAGAAAACGACAACAAAGTAAGGCAATTTAATTGCTAGCAATGCAAGCTATCACAACCACTTATGTTATAAATTTCACAATGTGTCTTCACTCTTCACTCTTCAGTACATCCCAGAGACTAACTAATATCTATCAGAACCACTTCTAACTCTAGCTAGCCTTTGATAGCCACATGAGAGAAAATTCAAGATCACTTACCCTGAAATGAGATCATATTGCTGCATGATTCCATCACAAAGTAGTGCATCACATACAACATTCTTGGCTATAATTTTTTTGGGAATATAAAGTACTATTATTAGCTAGGAACGTTTCTTCCATGGAATAAACATAAGCATCAATGAAAGGATAAGTAGGTATGTGCAAGGAAACAAACCAATGTCAAATTAACAAGGTAATTATAAAAGACTCTCAAGGTTTTAAATTGGGAACTCCGTCACCACATGATGTAGCTGCAACATCTCGGTTGCGGTGGTTGCCACAACCATGCTTGTCGGTCGCATTAGTCGCATTTAAACTGCAATGGCCACAATTAGCTCACAGCTGCTACACAACTCAATTTTAAATCCCTTGACAAAGGACACACCATAAAGAAAAGGAAAATAAGTGAAAAGGTTTAAATTGCGGACCACATCATGTGATGCAGCCACAATACTGCGGTTGCGGTGAACGCCACAACCGCATCACATCGCAATCACACACACCGAATCACAATGACGCAATGACGCGACCACATTGGCCCATAACTAAACCGCATTTGGGCCGCCTCACGTTGCATCAAATTGAAAAACATTTTCTTAATCACAAAAAATTCACACTAAATTCACACTGCAACGGTCATATCCCACACTGCCATAGTCAAAATGACCGTAAAGTAACCACAACCATGACTATGACTGCAATAAGGATCGTAATCGCAATTTAAAACATTGGATAACAGTAAAACACTTTCCATGCCATCCACAACACAATTGAGTTTGATTTAAAGAGTTTCTATAATGGTAGCTCATAAAAGTAAAAAAAACATCATGGAAAATTGATAAAAAACAGCATAAATATAGAACTTAGAAGATCAAGGAAAACGATAGTAATACTTACAGGACATGAGTTTTCAACAGTTGAAGTTCTCAAAGAAGATGTTTTATCAAAGTTCTCCATCTGGGTATGTAAAAGTTCACAATGCAAAGGCCATGATGGTCTTCTTCTATTATCCATGTTCTCAATTTCTTGAGCAACTTGTTCTGCCTCTTGCACACACATGATGACTTTAATCTTGGGGTAGTTTTGACTTTTTGGCTCTGTCACTTGAAAGAAAGTAAGACACTTGATGCAACTTTGTGGCTTATGCTACAAAGTGAGAGAGAGAGAGAGAGAAGATTCTAAGAATATGTTGGAAAAAGTATGAGTTATGTGTTTATAGGATATGCTATTATGTAATCGTCGGTTCAACTGATATACAGGTAGATTGGCCCCAAATGCCCATAATATACCTATCATACATCATCAAAAACATATCATATCATATTATCATACCAGTCAAAACTTATTATTAAGATAACGGTTATATATATCAGTCAAAATTAATTATTAAGCTAGTCTGTATACAATATTTTAGCATATATACTTATATAGAATATGGTACTAAGAAGAATAAATTATATTGAAACCTCTAAGTTGTAATAAAATTACATAAATTTTCCCTCTATTTTTACCCCTCTAAAAATCTGTAATTTTTATATATACATTAAAGTGATTACTCTGGATGAGAAATAAATGTGAGTCTGTAAAAAAATAATGATGATAAATGTAATTAAATTAAACAAAATACAATATATTACGTAGATAAATGCAAATAGTATACGAGTGAAGATATTTTTATTATTTTTGGTTCATTACAAAATATACCAGTAATTCTAAGGAGATATTGTTAAAATAACTTTTATATTATGTTGTAGAAAACAAAAAATAATGAAAATGTATTTATCTGTATACTATTTATACATGTTTTTACAGTATATCATATTTTGTTTAACTTAATTATATTTATCATTCTTGTTTAAAAAATTACACTTAATTTTTCAATGAATAATAAGTGCAATATATACATAAAAATCAGATGTTTTTGTATATATAAAAAACAGAGGAATAGTTTATATATTTTTACTAAAACTGAAAAGTATTATTATAATTTATTCTATAAATAATAGTGGTTATATGTGAGTGTGAGTGGGAAAAGAAGGACCAAAAGATGAAAGCGTGGCTGAAAATCTGGTGGTTGGATTACATTGTTATTGTTACGCGATCTTAATAGTTAATTAATCACAACTCATCACATGGTTGGAAATAATGTTCTTTTCTATGCTTACTTAGGTGCAGTGGAATCTTCTTTTCTTGTACCCACCTTCTTTGCATCACACGTGAAAATCATGTATTTTATATCCTTCATTATTGAAAACAGAATCAATCACATTTTTATTTTAATATTATTGGATACGAGTTATATTCAATAGTTTTTTACAAAAATATTTTTAAAAATTAAAAAAATATAACATGTTATTATTTTAGTCTTGAATAAGATAAATTTATAATCATATAACAATAGAAACTTTCTTTTGGAAAATAAGTTGATTAATTTTTAATGAAAAAAATGTATGCATTAAAGTGTATGAGTTTTTTATAGTAACTATACATAGATTTTACACTCATTCTTGATATGTATAAGGTAAACTTACATTTTTTACTTTAATATCTGGATCCTTAACCACCTATTAACAATTCCCTTTCTTTATTTATATGATTCTACCCATAATCATCCTTAACTCGTACTGTTATGGCACCAAATTAGAGTTAGGATTTAGAAGATTTTTGTGCAAAACGATGATAGTTTTTATACTACAATTAAATGTTCTTAACGTGATAAATGTGAATATTTTTATTCTTTTTACAATTAATTGTGGTACTAACAAACATGAATTATTGCCAATTGTATAATGTAGGAAATCAATTAACTACGGCACTTATAGGGGAATAATTCAATTTCTCAGCGGTAGGTGTAACTCTATGACTTGTACCCGTTTCAGGTCCAACTCCAAGAACTTCAATAACTTCGCTTTCATACCTGGTATACAAGAATACTAATATCCTAGATTATGGATGAGACCCTCAAGTATCCCACATCTTAATAATATTTGAATATAATATTTATAGATATTCATTATAAAGTTTTATACTCAGTCGATATTAGGGATTAGTATGATTCAATTTTACCTACTCACCTAGTTTAACCCGATGATGATTGGACATGGTCGAGTTTCATTTGATCCATAATCAAATCCATATTAAAAAATTAAATTTAATCAATATTTATGATCGGGCAAGAAACAAACATAATCTGGTTCATCTTGTTGTCACTCATTCTCATGTTTTCTTGATAGAACTCATTCTCATTTTTGTATTTGCCTATATTCAATTATGTATAGACTAACAAAGTATCTACGTATATCAAAATACATATTCGTAATAATATATAATATTGAGAAAACTTTATATAAAAATGATATGCATTATATATAATTAGATTTAGATTTAGGTTCAAAAGCTAGCCTTAGCTTGGTCGACATTTAGAGTTGGGTTAACCTTCGGGTCTATAGTAAGATTCGAGTTCAAAAAATATTTCGACCAACATTTAAGATTGCTTAACTCTTACCCAACTCATGCTCACCTCTAGTTGGTACATCATATATTATTCATATATATTAGTTTATTATATATATTTAAAAGTCGATGTTGATTAAATATAAATGATGAATGATTGGATAAAATTTTAGATTTTCAATGCTATCAAAGGAGAAAGAGGATGCTCACATTCATCTATGCATAAGCCAATCCAAACCAGGAGCAACCATCGTGCCCAAGCCTAGTTGGCCAAATCTAACCGAGGAAGCTAGCATCATGACCGAGCCTAGTTGGCCAAGTCTAACCGATGAAGCTAGCATCGTGACCGAGCCAAGTTGGCCAACCCTAATCGAGGAAGCAACCATCGTGACCGAGGCGCATGAGCACCCACCAGGACGTGATCGAGCCAGTATGACTGATGTAAATGAGCACTCACTAGGACGTGACCCAACTAGTCTGACTGAGGGATCCATACATATATACATCAGGTCATGGCCAAGGTAGCATGCTACACATCATATATTTCCTTATATTACTTCCTTTGCAAGTTATCATTATAATTAACATATTTGGCATATTTAACATGGGCCACAATTAAGATAGTTAGTTAGGATTAGTTTCCTCATTTTTCTTGTATCTATAATGATTAAGTGATTAGTTTTTGTAATCAATTAAATGAGTTATTCTCATTCATTCAATAATATCAAGGTATATTCATCTATTCCACTTTCCACTTATCTTTGACTTTTCTTTGTTGGAGAGTTGAAGAAGAGATACAAAAGAGAATAAGATGAGATGAGTAGAGATTGAATGTAGGCTTTGTTATTGAGAGAAGAAAACTTGCATTTTACACTGAAACACAAACATTCCATATATAGGAAGTAGTTAACAATCAACTATAACATAAATAACTACTTCTTTCTATATAAGGAAACTTCTACTCTTATCAAACTAATACTTGAATTACAATATTATTTCAACATCCTCACTTAACTCAAGTATTTGCAAGATTCAACTCCCATCTTCCTTTTAAATTGTTCAATTTTTCTTCTTTCAAAGCCTTTGTGAACAGATCTGCCATTTGTAACTCGATGTTGCAATAGACAATTTCAATCCTCTCTTTATTGACTAGATCTCTCAAGTAGTGAAATCTAACTTCTATGTGCTTGCTCCTCCCATGACTCACATGATTCTTAGCTAGCCTTATTGCAGAATTGTTGTCCAGCTTCAGTTGTAATGGTGTTTTGACTTTCAACCATCACTTCCTTCAACATTTCCTCAAGCCACATAGTTTGACAGGCTGTATAGCATCCTGCTATGTATTCTGCTTCACAACTTGATAGAGCTATCACTTCCTACTTCTTAGAGCACCAGGATATAGGATCACCATTTAATAAAAACAAGTATCCCGAGGTGCTCTTTCTTTCAGCCAGGTCTTCTCCATAGTCAGCATCATAGTACCCTGCTAATTCCAATTTTGTGTTTTGACAGCCAACTGGGAAGATGAATCCATAATCCATCATTCCTTTTATGTATCTAAAGATCCTTTTAAATGCTACCATGCGAGATTGTTGTGGTTTGCACATGAATCGTCTCACCAATCCAACACCATAGCACAAATTTGGCCTGCTATTACATAGAAATCTCAGTGATCCACCATCTGTTTATACAGTTCTTCATCCACTCATTCACCTTCTTCATCTCTTGTCAGCTTTAGGTTTACTTTCACTGGTGAGTTTACCTGATTGCATGAGGCCATGTTGAACTTCTCAAGTATCTCTTTTGCATACTTCTTTTGATGCATTACCATGCTTGCTGAGATGTTATTGAATTCCAAGCCTAAGAAGTAACTCAACCTCCCCAAGCCAGTCATCTCGAATTCAACTTTCATCATCTCCTTAAACTCCTAAATCCTTACTAGTGTTGAGCATGTCACTAGTAAGTCATCCACATATAGGCATATGATCAATAATTCACCATCTTTATTTCTCTTGATGTACACTCCATGCTCAATTATGCACTTTTTGAAGTCAATTTTGAATAAGAAGGCATCAATTCTTCTATTCCAAGCTCTTGGGGGTTGTTTCAAGCCATAAAGAGCCTTGTTCAATTTGTAGACCAGATGTTCCTTGGTTTTGATAGTGAAACCAGGAGGTTGTTGGGCATATACTTCTTCCATCAAGGGTCCATGTAGAAATGTTGACTTCACATCTAATTGGAATAATGCCCAATTTCTTGCACAAGCAATGGCTAGCACCAGCCTTATGGTTTATATTCTGGCCACAAGAGCATAAACATATGTGTAGTCTTTCCCATACTTTTGTAGGAAACCTTTGGCTACCAACCTGGCCTTATACTTCAATATTGACCCATCTGGATTGAGTTTCTGTTTGAAGATCCATTTGACCCCAATTGTGTGTTTGTTTTTAGGTAGTTCAACCAGTATCTAGGTTCCATTTTTCTCAATTGACTTGATTCTTCCAACATTGCATCTTTCCATGCTGTTTGTTTTAAACCTTCTGAGTCATTCAGAGAATTGCTTCACCAAAAGTGCCATGTGCATCAATTCCCCTTGATCATTGATTTGATCATCTGAGTGAATCTAATAGTCATTGAGTCTGAGAGGCATAGATCTTGTTCTCTGTGATATGTGTGTCCTTAGATGTTCAATTGAGTGTGTGGTGTTTTCTTCATAGCCAATTGCATCTGGTTCTTCTCTGAATATTTCATCATTACTGAGTTCTGGTATCAACCTTCTCATAGTTGTTTGCATTAGTTTCTAATCCCATCTGTCATGTTCCAAGATGAGAACATCCTTATTGATTGCACTTTTGTTCTTGATTGGATCAAGTAGTTTGTAGGCTCCTATAGGATGATACCATATAAACACCATTGCCTCACCTTTGTCTTGAAGTTTGGTTCTTCTTTGATCTGGTATGTGTCTATAAGCAAGTGACCCAAACACTTTCATGTGACTAACATTTGATTTTTTGTCTATCCAAACCTCAAGTGGTACCTTCCCCTTAAGCCTTTTTGTTGGACTTCTATTTAGAATATACACAGATGTTGAGACTGCTTCAACCCATAGGTTTTATGGGAGATCTTTATCCTTGATCAAGCTCCTGGCCATGTCCATTATTGTTCTATTTCTTCTCTCTGCAAGCCCATTATGTTGAGGGGTATACAGGGCTATTACTTCATGTTGTATTCCATTCTTTAAGCAATAGGTTTCAAATTCTTTTGAAGTATATTCTCCCCCACCATCTGTTCTGAATATCTTCAATTGATTTCCACTCTCCTTTTCAGCCTTTGCCTTATAGTTCAAGAAGCTTGTGAATGCTTCACTTTTCACTTTCATCACATCAAGCCAAATCATCCTGCTAAACTCATCCACAAATATAATGTAGTATCTATTACCACTCAGAGAAGGTGTCTCAAATGGTCCACACACATCAGAGTGTACCACTTATAAGACTGAGTTGGATCTCATAGTGATTTTAGACTTGAAGGATCCCCTTGTCTTCTTTCCTGTCAAGCACACTTCACAAGCTTTCTCTGGTAGTACAGTGATAGGGATTCCATATACCAATTGTGTTGATCCTAGTTGGTGCAGCCCTATGAATTTTAGGTGCCCATACCTTGAGTGTCATAACCAACTTTCATCCTTAGTCTGCATAGTGACCAAGCATTGAGTTTCTGCTGTCTTGATATCCACTTGGAAGGTTCTATTCTTTGTTTGTTTTCTTCTGATTATAAGCTTGTCATCAGCATCAAACAATTCCAATTGCCCATTTTTCATTAGTACTGAGAATCCTTTTTCAATCAACTGACCAATGCTTAGTAGATTGTACTTCATTTTGGACATGTATAGCACATTGGATATCACTACTTTTGATCCATTCCTTCTTATGATGACCACATCCCCAGTTCCTTCAACTTCTAATGAGTTGTCATCTGCAAACTTCACTCTACTTTGTTTGGACTTATCAAAGTTGATTAGCCGCCCTTTGTGTCTAGTCATGTGATTGGAGCATCCTGAGTCTAGGTACCATGATTCAGTAAGGGGAATTTCTGCAGAGGAGTTTGTCACCATCAGGTTTAGTGGTTCTGAATCAGAGTCCTCACCTTGGGCTGCATAGGCTTCTTCTTCTTGTCTCCCTGCTGGCTTTGTTCTGTCTGATGTGCATTCATAGGAATAATGTCCTAGTTTATGACATTCGAAGCATTCTACTAACCTCTTATCCATTTTCCTTTGAGTTGGATCAGTTCATGACTTTCCTCTTTTATCTGAACTTTTAGTTGTCTCACTTTTTGCTTTGGTTCTTCCAAAGTTTTGAGGCCATTTTTTTTAAAGTTATGCTTTCATTTCCATCTCTTTTCTTTCTTTCCGTCTTCATTGTTGTAGTGACAAGCCTTCAATGCTTGTTCAAGTCTCTTGATTGGACACCTATCAAGTATCCTCATTTCATGAGCTTCTACAGAGCTTTGAAGCTCTTCAATCTTCATTGAGGTAATGTTCTTTGACTCCTCTATTGCCACAACTATGAAATCAAACTTTTGAGGTAATGACCTCATAATATTTTCTATTACCATGATGTCTGTAATTGCTTCCCCATATCCCTTCATCTGGTTAGTGATGGATATAATTTTAGTGAAATAGTCGCCAAGTCTATCACCTTCATCCATATATAGCAACTCATACTATTTTCTAAGGGTTGCAATTTTACTTTCTTGATCTTTTCTCCTCCAACATGGCTTCTGATCAAGATGTCCCAAGCTTCTTTGGCATTGGTTGCATTATGAATTTTCTCAAAGTGCACATCATCTACACATTGATGGATTAAGAATAATGCATTGCTGTCTTTCTTCTTTTCTTCCTTGTACGCCACTCTTTGTGTCTTTGTAGCTCCATCATTCAATGGAAGGAGCCCTTCTTCGACCACCTCAATGACTTCTTGAAAGCTGAACAACACCCTCATTTGAGTTCTCCACCTGTCCCAGTTCTTCTCTATCAAGATTGGGAGCCCCATGGAGTGAAGATTTCATGCATTTCCCGCCAACTTCACAACTTCAGCTTTATACTTTTCCTCAGTTCTTCAGTTCTAATCAGTTCAACCTCTCGAGGTTGTACACCCTGATTTCACCTTCCTTCGAGATCCATAGGTCCATAATTCTTTTGGCTCTTGATACCAAGTTTGTTGGAGAATTGAAGAAAAGATAAAAAAGAGAATAAGATGAGATGGGTAGATATTGAATGTAGGCTTTGTTATTGAGAGAATAGAAACTTGCATTTTACACTGAAACACAAACATTCCATCTATAGGAAGTAGTTAACAACCAACTATAATAGAAATAACTACTTCTTTCTATATAAGGAAACTTCTACTCTTATCAAACTAATACTTGAATTACAACACCATTTCAACATTCTTTTGGATTGTTAATCCTTTTCTTGAAGAATTCTTCACTTTTTTGAAATGCCTACACTTTTTCTCATATTTTGTATGCATACATAAATTAAAGATCCCATACTTTAGGGAAGTAAGCCTGTCGATTTAGAATAACACACATCCGGTTTTCATTTTGCATTATGCAAAACCATCTTTTATTTTATTTCTAAAAAATTTATTCTACCTTACTCTTTCTTCTCATGATTTCGAGTGAGAATCCTCTCTAATACTGGAAATATAAGTTTTTCAAAAGAAAAAGAAAATTAAATATATAATGATACATTTATCCTTTTAAGTACGATCAAATAATACGTTTATTATTAAAAATAAAATGAACTAAATCATTTGTCTCTCTAATAATTGAGATGATTCTATTTGATAATTGCTTGAATCACAATCAGGTGTAATTTACTAGAAAAACATATTGCACATTTTAGTTTTTTTTGGTTATCAGTTATAAAAATTGTATAAGAGTAAACCAAATGATCAACACTTAAGACCGTATAAATTAATTGTAAACTTTAATATATAAATGACAAATACATAGGCTATTCTCTTAATTATATGGCACAAATGTTTAAATAAATGTTCAATTATTGACTTATTATCAGTAATTTGTTAAATTTATTTGTATTTTTATAATTATTATTTTTATTTAATCATCAACATATTTGATAAAATTACTAGTAATTATTCCTAACAATTTTTATTATTTATTTAGTTATTTATAATTATAAGTATGCTGTAATTAATGTAATTTGGTCTATTTTAAAAGGGCAATATTGATCAATAAATTATTAAAAGCTCTTGTAGTTTTCATAAAGCTACATTTCAAAACTACACGGCTATAAGTTTCATTTAATTTTTTTTCAACTGAATAACTATGTAAAAAACTATAAGCTCATATTTTAAACAATGCCACAAATGTGTTTTTTAATAAATTATCATGTTAATGATCTAATACATTTGTCATTAGTAGTTAGGTCACAAATTATAGCATCTAATTTTAAAATAGTTTTTATTTAAATATTAATAACTTAGTTATTTTTTTGTGTTGATTGGATACGTTGGATTAGAGGTCCGAGTAAGAGTTCTTCTAGTATCTGGATGAAGGTTGATTTGGACCTAGAGGTAGATGTACCTGAAAATGTTCTCCGACAATCAAGTCAATATGAATATACTAGATAGGAAGTAGAAATATATCCTAGAGAATAAGTAATGAGGAGATAGTGATGAATAGAGATACTTCCTATTGGGGGGACTCCTATTTATACTAGTTGAGATGGATGACGTGAACTTGGAGGGTACTGTTAGTCTGGTCGACCATTCTAGGCTTCTAGCATGTTGAGGGCTACTTTTCCTGTTTCAGGCAGATTTAACAAGTCTGTACTCTGTACATAGTTGACTTGTTGCCTGTGATAGGTCTGGTAGCCACATCTCAGGCCTATCTTTATAGTGTTAGCAGGAAGCTAGATGGTATGACGGTGTATTGTTGGCGGCCGTGTCAGACAGAGTTTGTCCCAACCTGATTTGGTGACTTCGATCAATGAGTCTGCAAAGTCCCTTGGTTAACCGTGTTTAGGCCTTAGTCGGTTGGGAGAAGGACTATATGGGCAGATAGGATATTTTGTTGACCGGGATGGACCACTTACCATAAAAAAACAAGAAGGAATATATAAATTTTCAAGTTGGATTCTTCAGAAAAAAAAGTTCTTGTTTTTTGTTTGTTTGTGATTTCTCCCTTTTTATGAAGGATACTGATGTCTTCTTATTTGGGGCAATCAAACATAACTTTCAACATATCAAAACTATAAAATTCACTCACAAAATTAACATTCATAGGATTTATTTTCTCAGACACTTTTTTTAAACACTTCACTGTCACGTTTTTTTTATAAACACCCCTAAATTTGAAAGCTACCTTCAAAAAGAAAAAAATATATACATATTTGAAAGCTACTTTAGAAAAGAAAGAAAAATATATTTGAAAGCTATGTTTTACAAATTTGTTTGGTTAGTGAAAATAAAAGACATGTTCAATGAAAACATAAGTGGATAATGACATTATGTTTCTATAATTCAACTTTCTGAAAAAGGCAAAATACTCGAGCACATTTTTATAGACAAAAAGATCATGCATTACTATTTTGCATCAATCGACCTCTTATTATACACAATACAAAATCAAATCAATGGAAGGTGACAATGAAGATAAACACTTTTCTTGTCTTCTTCATATTTAAGTTATTATGTTCCTATCCAATTAAAAAGTGACAATAAATTAAAAATAAAAGTTATAAAAATATAAACTAATATTTTTATATTACTTGTTGAAATTTGATTGGCTATGACATGAAGATATGATTTTTTTGTGACATATAATCCTTATTTGTGAACTGAACAATTTGCTCTACTACTAAATAAGCATATCCCACCACTCATAAGTGGCAAATGGTACCATAATTGGGTTGCTTTTATAAAATTTATCACAGAAAAGAAACAACATAAGTTGATTTTTGTTGTTGTTGTTTTTTCTTATCCTAGATTGAGCTTTCAAATACACTGTCCCACTAGGATTCAAACAAGGACAATAATATCAAGACTATTGCTATGCATGATGTATAGGAATCTTTGTAGTGCCTTTGATGGGTGAACAATAATATCAAGATAAGTACGAATTTAGCATTAGTGGAGAAGAATTAGTGTCTCTTCTTTGGGTTTTGGTTCTGATTTAAAGTAAGATACTTTATATGTTGGTAATGGCCAATATCATAATTGGAAAGTGCATGGAATAGAATGGAGATTTAGTTGCAGCTATGTGAATATAATTTATTGCTATTTCAATGAATAAGTTTTGTTAAACAATATACTAGTTTTTATCAGATCTTTTGGATTGGAAGTTTGTGTCTAAAAAAATCAATCAGGATAATTCATTGTGAAATATACTAAATAAAAATTGAAAAATATGATATCATCCTAACAATGATAAAAAAAAATCTAACCATAAAAAAGGACATGTATAAGAAATGAATAATATATAATATAGAATTGAATTGAAATATAAGGAGAAATATGGTTTTACGATTTTATAATTTTATAACTTCTTCAATTATTTAATTTAAATTTATATAAAATTCTAGATCCTTAAAAATTTGTTTTTATTACTTATCATTATCTCTATCTAATATTGGACTTTTTAGTAAGAGAGGATCTACAACCTATAATATGTACAACTTATTAGGGAAATATGTGTGATATATTTAGATATAGTTATTATTTAAATCATTATTATCTTATAGTTTATAATAGTTTTGCGTATAATAAATTATTTAACTAATTCATATTTGAGTTTGACCAATTTTTATCCCCCTAAATTTCTACAATAAAGAGGTATAATTATATTATTTGAGAGTATTGAAACATGGTTCCCATCTTTTATACACTGATCTAAGGAAGCACTTCTATTGTCCTATAGTTTATATCATTTCATATATCATTAACAGTAGTATGATTGTGGTGGGTATAAGTGATTCATGACTCAACAGTTAAATGTGTAGAGTTGAACCGAACAAAAAGAAATATGGTTCTTTCAACCGATTATAATCAGTTTGCTTTAGAGTTCATAGATTCATAAACGGCTTCAACATCGATTCTAACCTGCTTTATGCTTTGTCCTTCTCTCTCACTCACTCAGGTTCCTCTTTCCTTCACAGCTACAGAACACTATAGGTCTATAGCCTACAAATGTGTATTGTACTTTCATGTATGGTATTTTTTTTCTATTGTATGTTTTGATTTTCTTGCAGATGTGAGTGGTGCTGCATCTTTCAAAATAGTTTTATTATTCAAAAAAACAGATGAATCAATGAACAAACCAAAAATATCACTAGGATATTCTTCCAAAATTGTTAAAAACAAATTTGGGGATAAAGGGCAACAATTTAAAAGCAACCTTAACAAGTTAACATGAGTCCAAAAAGGATTTAATATATATACACTGACAGTGTAAATGTTTTTTACACTGTCAGTCAATCATAATTTTTATACTATAAATGCACAGATTTTAAACTCGTCCAAAAAATACCATGATTTTGTATCATATATTGTCTATAATAATTTCATAATTTTTATAACATAAATAGTAAATAATACAATAACATTGTATAAAATTCATACACTATTAATATACTATTAGTGTATACATTTTTCTAATACCTTTTTGGCTATAAATCAATTTTTAATATTTTTGCCTATACTTTATACAGTTCCTCTAGTGATTAGTGATTGGGTCACTCTATCTAATCATATCTCCTTAGTATGACATAACCAAAGGTATAGTCACTAATCCATTTCAGTCAAATCCAACTTATCTACAAGTCTTCTATATATATACAAACCACATATTGCAAAATTTCATCTGTCTCCATTTTATAGAATTACTAATCCAAGATGCTTATTCATACGGATAAAGGGAAAATATTCACTTTAGATTAATTAAAAATGGAAATAACATTGATACTGTCCAAGTCTAATACAACTTAATCCTGAAGAATGGATTAGTTTTCCCATATTATGGTGAAAGTAAAATAGTGAAGGATCTCAAAGTAAAATAGTGATAATCATTAAACAGAAATGAAGAGTGTCTGTGTCTGCAAGACTGCAATAGAATGTCAAAAATGGAAGCAACTACTATTCAAGGACCATAATGAATATGGAATCTGTAGTGTATTTAACAGCTCATACATTAAAGCATTTAAAGAAATTAAAAAAATGATCAGATCATGCAATGGCAATGAAACATCTGAAACATCACTATCTCTTACGGTTACATTGCTCTTCAATGAGAAATGAGAACTAAAATCGAACTAAAATCTCAAAGTCCGGCGAACGCCTTCTTCGCACCAGTGGAGGATCCTGCTGGGATCACTTTCAACACATTGAACCTCACTGTCTTTGAGATGGGTCTATATATTGCACACAAAAAAGACAATAAGATGGACAAATAAATATTAACATGCAACAATAAATTCCACAAGTCAATACAGACAAAAATGGTTCCTCGTAAAAATCTAACCTGCATTGGCCAATAATGACATGATCTCCTTCCTTCACACGGAAGCAAGGTGATACATGAGCAGGAATGTTCGAATGCCTCTTCTCATATCTGATAGGACACGCCAACAAAAAACAGGTAATCGTGTTTGTCAAAGTGTCCAAACACAACAAAAATTGCAAACAACATGAATATGAAAGAGAAATACCTCTGATACTTCTTAATATAATGAAGATAATTCCTCCTCACAATAATAGTCCTTGTCATCTTAGCGCTGTGACAAGTACCAGCTATGATACGTCCCCGGATGGAAACATTGCCAGTGAAGGGGCACTTCTTGTCAATATATGTTCCTGCAAGATAAAAAAGGGGCAATAAAACAAATACATTAAAAACTAACAGATGATTTTATAAGCAATAATAGAGGAACATAATGATTACAACATAAGCTATGCGACCATACGAGGCATAACAGATACTGAACAACATCAGCTTATTGCTATCACAATTTGGATTTTAAAGGAATTAACATATTAGCATACAATTTTTATACTATAAATGCACAGATTTTAAACTCGTCCAAAAAATACCATGATTTTGTATCATATATTGTCTATAATAATTTCATAATTTTTATAACATAAATAGTAAATAATACAATAACATTGTATAAAATTCATACACTATTAATATACTATTAGTGTATACATTTTTCTAATACCTTTTTGGCTATAAATCAATTTTTAATATTTTTGCCTATACTTTATACAGTTCCTCTAGTGATTAGTGATTGGGTCACTCTATCTAATCATATCTCCTTAGTATGACATAACCAAAGGTATAGTCACTAATCCATTTCAGTCAAATCCAACTTATCTACAAGTCTTCTATATATATACAAACCACATATTGCAAAATTTCATCTGTCTCCATTTTATAGAATTACTAATCCAAGATGCTTATTCATACGGATAAAGGGAAAATATTCACTTTAGATTAATTAAAAATGGAAATAACATTGATACTGTCCAAGTCTAATACAACTTAATCCTGAAGAATGGATTAGTTTTCCCATATTATGGTGAAAGTAAAATAGTGAAGGATCTCAAAGTAAAATAGTGATAATCATTAAACAGAAATGAAGAGTGTCTGTGTCTGCAAGACTGCAATAGAATGTCAAAAATGGAAGCAACTACTATTCAAGGACCATAATGAATATGGAATCTGTAGTGTATTTAACAGCTCATACATTAAAGCATTTAAAGAAATTAAAAAAATGATCAGATCATGCAATGGCAATGAAACATCTGAAACATCACTATCTCTTACGGTTACATTGCTCTTCAATGAGAAATGAGAACTAAAATCGAACTAAAATCTCAAAGTCCGGCGAACGCCTTCTTCGCACCAGTGGAGGATCCTGCTGGGATCACTTTCAACACATTGAACCTCACTGTCTTTGAGATGGGTCTATATATTGCACACAAAAAAGACAATAAGATGGACAAATAAATATTAACATGCAACAATAAATTCCACAAGTCAATACAGACAAAAATGGTTCCTCGTAAAAATCTAACCTGCATTGGCCAATAATGACATGATCTCCTTCCTTCACACGGAAGCAAGGTGATACATGAGCAGGAATGTTCGAATGCCTCTTCTCATATCTGATAGGACACGCCAACAAAAAACAGGTAATCGTGTTTGTCAAAGTGTCCAAACACAACAAAAATTGCAAACAACATGAATATGAAAGAGAAATACCTCTGATACTTCTTAATATAATGAAGATAATTCCTCCTCACAATAATAGTCCTTGTCATCTTAGCGCTGTGACAAGTACCAGCTATGATACGTCCCCGGATGGAAACATTGCCAGTGAAGGGGCACTTCTTGTCAATATATGTTCCTGCAAGATAAAAAAGGGGCAATAAAACAAATACATTAAAAACTAACAGATGATTTTATAAGCAATAATAGAGGAACATAATGATTACAACATAAGCTATGCGACCATACGAGGCATAACAGATACTGAACAACATCAGCTTATTGCTATCACAATTTGGATTTTAAAGGAATTAACATATTAGCATACAGTATTCTGTTTTCTATAATAGAAGCACTCTTTTCCAACAAAATTCATAAAACTACGTAGTATCAATTTTTTAACGTAGCAACCTGTGTGTGTTCACATACAGACCAATTCGGTGTTTGAACAAAAAATGTCATTAACATTATAAATTCAGTTACTGGAAGGAGCTTAACAGTTAGGGTATGTGTGATTGGAAAACCTTATCAAAGGGTTCTGTGAAGGGAACATCCATAAAACATGAAATGCAACACAAAAAAGCAAGTGGTGGATAACTCATAACTGAATGAGAAAGTGCATAAAGATCATTCTCACTATCATGCTAGCATCTTTCCACTTGAAATAATATTATTACACCTTGCTTCCCGTATAACCAAGGACATCAAAATATATGCATCATCTCGGCATACGGCATACACATTCATCACATTCATCGTACAAAACAGGGCACATGCTAAGCATTCAGCCACCTAACTTATGTATGGCAGAGAAGACTTTTGAAAATGTATTAATAACACTAACACACTGCACCAGAAAGGCACCAACTATACTATCATGACACAACAAAGCTTCATATAAAATTGCAATTGAAGAAAATGAATGCTTAGCAACAATGTTTACCACCACCCCACATCCAGAAGTTAAGTAATCTTTGGTATAACTTGATTTAATGATGAAAATCCATATTTTTAAATAATAACAATAACATGAAAGATATGAATTCAAAAAAAATAAATCCATAATACAAAAATTAACTGAATATACCTTCAATGGCATCTCTGGGAGTCTTAAATCCAAGTCCAATTGACTTCCAAAAACGATTTCCACCTTTCCCAGGCCTCTTTCCCTTCCCAGATTTATGAGAGCTTCAAAATAAATTAAAATTAAAACTCCACACTACAATCTAAAAAATGAAACAAAAAAATCCAAAAAAAAAGAGCCCAATATGTTAGTCTTATCCTCACAAACGAAAATATTGTTTCAAGATTTTGAATTCATGACGTCGAAATCAAAAGGCAAACAACTATACCGTTGCGCCGAAACTCACCCTCTAAACAAAGGAATCCCGAATAATAATAAAATGTACAATTAAGTGAATCATTGTTGGTGTAAATGTATACCTTAGGAAAACTTTTGGTTGTTTCAAAAAGGCCTTTTCAGTCTGCAGACAAAATAATTAAAAAACATTAACAAAAAAGTTGAGCAAATGGATAGTACAAAATGAAATGAAGGTGACTTACTTGTTCAGCCATGGTTAGGGTTCTCTCAATGGGAGTTATGGACCAGAAGATGAAGTTTCAGCTGCAGCGAGAAACCCTAATTTCGAAGGATCATAAACTGATATAGACTTGTTGTTTTATATAATGTTTTCTCTTTTAACTTGGGCTTTACTATGGGCTACCATACTCAAAAGTGAGTCCAATAATTATGTGATTAGGGCTAATGAAAAAGGGGAAGGTATCCACTACTCCGAGCGAGGAAAAAGTTACTCCACATTATAGCTATTTATTCCAATAAAATTAAATGGTTTAAAATAATGTATAGATATAAATTATTAGATTTTTTTAGAATGGATGATGTGGAGTAGATTTTTCTAGAATGCAAGTTGGGAGAATTTATGGGCCCTGACAGATCTTTATGCAAGAGGCGCAATGATATTTAATTATAATTTATAATTAAGATTAATTGAGTAACATAAAAATATAAATAGTTTTTTTTAATTTTAAAATAACATATTAATTCTAAATAATAATAATTAACAATTACAAACATTTAAGAAAAATGTGATTTCATTTATAGTGTCGCTTTTCGTTAAAGACTTTAACTCATCGATATTATAATAATGCATTTAGTTAAGTTTGTGTCTTTTAGTTATTTTGTTGTAAAACTGCTAAGTAAAGTAACTAAGGTTATAGGTTCGAGTCATGTGACTAATGATTATCTGTCCTTGAGGTCATGGGTTCGAGTCGCAGGAGGCTCCTCTTTGTGGGAAATAAAATACTGCAAGGAGTATTTAAGTTGGTGGGTGGCATGTTGTGTATTCATGGGTTGGGAAGATCGCATGTTAAGACTGAGGTGTTACCAGTGACATGCCTAGTATATTCATGAGTTTGGGGGTTGCGTGTAAGAACTGAGGTGTCATAGTTTGAGTCAAGGCTAGAAAAGAATAAACACAAAACTATCTCATATGCTTTGTCTGTGAATACAACGTCTAATTCTTCACTATCTTCTACACCTATTACTTCTCAACCACGATCATCCATGGCTCCATCAGTTTACTAGTCTCCAAAAGCAAAATCTCCTAATCCTGTTTCATATGGCTTTGGGAATTCAAGTCACTTTCGCGGCAATTATGGTGGTTGCCACCGTGGAGGACGATATTCTCGTGGAGGATCTTCATAGGCGTTCTGTGTTTACTACAATCGTGATGGTCATGACGTTGCATTCTTCTATTATGCACCCCCTCACTTTGGGCTATCACACACACTTCCAGCTGGACAGCTTGTGCAACGTGTATCATCTGGATATGTGCCACATCATTCTTACTATTCTTCCTTTCAATCTACTCATGGGCCATCCAGATATCTGGCCCACTTCTATTCGGATTATCTAGCTGATTTCTACAGTGGCAATGGAGGACCATATAGATCTACTAATGCAAAAGAGTCTTTCCTTGGGTCATGCCCAACTCATCCCACACATCAACACTATCACAATTATCATATGTTTGCTCACGTTGCCAACATGGAACTTTCTTCCTCTCCACCTAGAGATGCAAAGCGTGTCACCCGATACCCTAACTCTAAGGCCACAAATCATTTGACAGTAGATGCCTCACTTGTTCATGAGCATGTTGAATCCTTTGGTCATGAACAAATGTACATGGGTAATGTCACTGGTATCCCAATTTAATCTATTGGAAATTCCCATATCACATCTTCCTTTAATTCTAAAATTTCTTTATCTCTTCAAAACCCTCTTACTCGTTCCTTGAATTATGAAAAATATCATTAGTGTTTCACAATTTTCCAAAGACAACTTATGTTATTCTGAATTTCATCCTAACACTTGTTTTGTGAAATCTCAGGATACTAATGAAATCTTACTCTGAGGGTTTCTCACCAAGGAAGGACTCTATGCCTTTCATGGCCTTTTTCCCAGTTATTCTAGTGGTTCTCCTTCTACCTTTACTCATACTTCAAATTATACTAGTTTTCCTGCCTCTACTACTTGTAATAAAACTAGAACTTTTTCCCTCTCCATAATAGTTTAGGCCATCCTTGTTACACTATTGTGAAGAACATTTTGATTCAATGTAAAATTTCTTCTATCAATAAAAATGATACTGAATTTTGTAATTCGTATTGTATGGGTAAAGCTCATAGGCTTCATGCACTTAGTTCTGTTGCAATTTATCATTTTGCTTTTGAGTTAGTCTATGTTGATCTATGGGGTCCTGCACCTGTTTACTTAGTTTCTAGTTTTCGTTTCTATTTTTCTATAGTAAATGCTCACACCAAACACACATGGTTGTTTATTTTAAAACAAAAATCTGAGTATGTTCACACCCAATTCACTCATACAGTCAAGGCTGTTCAGAGTGATTATGAGAGTGAATTTAGACCTCTTAGTGCATTTCTTAAGACTGTTGGGATTGTGCATAGGATTTAGACTCCTCACACATATCACCAACAAAGACTGTTGAGTGAAAACATAGACATATAGTTGAGGCGAGTTTAACTTTGTTGGCCCACTCTCATTTACCTATGTCCATTTTGGATCATGCTTTCATCACTACTCTCTATCTGAGTAACAGACTTTCCTCTATCAATCCCAATCATAAGTCTCCTTATCAACTCTTGTTTAAATTATAAAGTTCTTAACATGTTTGGGTGTGCTTGCTTTCCTTTGCTTAGACCCTTTAACAAACACCAACTAGATTCCAAAAGTTCAAAATGTATCTTTTTGGGTTATTCTCTAAGTCACAAGCCATAAAAATGCGTAACGTCTCAAAGATTACTTTATGAATATTGTGATTAAAATGAGATTTTTTTGAATATATCATTAAAAATTGTTTTACTTATATTCATTTCTTTTTTCCGACATCACGTTCTTAGTAACATAAACTACGGAAAATCAATGACAGTTATCTAACGGTAACTGAAAACGATACAATACTTTCCTTAATATTTCTTCATTAATAATTAGACTTGACCCTATAACATGAATAACAAGGTGTTGCTTGTTCAAGTAAAATGGCAGTACAGAACACAAGGCGAAATCTAATCATCGCCCAATTGAAGCTATACAAAATAGGCTGAATTATTCAACACTAAAAAAATGTCCTACACAGATACCCTAACCCAAAAAGGAAAAAGGAAAAGGAAATAGCTCATAACGGCTAGCTCCAGCACTAACGGGGGCACTAGAACACACACTCGGGTCCTCCTCTAGCTTAGAGTCCAAAGAGAGATCTATCACCTCGATAGACTCCTCTATGCGAACCAACTCCACACAACCGTCATCTTCAGATTCCATCTCCTCCATGGTATCATAAGCAGAACCCCGCGACCTAATATTACTCACACTTCAACTCCTACAACTCATTCTGTCCCTACTACTTCCCAGTCCACAATTGTGTTCACTACGTTTCACAATGTTCCTTGCCCATATGCATCTTCTGCCATCTGTTCATCCATCTTCTGAACTTCCTTCTTTTCCTCAACTAGTCAATGACTCATAGTCACAAACTTATTCTTTTGCTCATCTTCACCTTACTTCCCATGTTTTTCCCTCACCCACCACTTCAGTTCTTTTACCTATTTCATCTCCTACCAATTTTCCTTCTTCTAACTATGCTCCTTCTACACCAACAACAACTTCTTCTATCCCTTGTGAACCAATTTCTCTTCTTCCATCTCATCATATGAAAACCAAATCCAAAACTGGTATTTTCAAAACTATCCACCATAGTATTCATCTTACAAAACAATAACCCACTAGTGCCAATACTGCCCTCATTGATCCAGTTTGGCAGCAGGCTATGAAAACACAATATGATGCTCTCATGGCTTTGGACACATGGACTTTAGTTCCTATATCTCTAAAATAAGCTATTAGGTGCAAGTGGGCCTTTAAAATAAAAGAGAATCTAGATGGCAATGTTAACAAGTACAAGGCAAGACTTGTTGCCAAAGAATTTTATCAAAGACATAGAGTTGATTCTAATGAGATTTTTTCTCCTTTTTTGAAACCTGTCACAATCAGAATACTCTTGACTCTTGTTGTTACTCATCAATGGATCATTGAGCAACTAAACATCAACAATGCATTTCTCAATGGATTTTGAGTGAAGAGGTCTACATGACACAACTTATTGGTTTCCAAAAAAGTGATGAATCTCTTGTTTGAAAGTTAAATAAAGTCATTTATGGTCTAAAACAAGCCCCTAGATAATGGTTTGAAAGATTGAAGGGTTCTCTCATCAAAATTGGTTTTCACGTGAGCAAATGTGATAATTCACTTTTCTTTCAAAGCTCTTAGTCTCATCAATTCTACATTTTGGTGTATGTTGATGACATCATTGTCACATGGTCATCATCTACTCTTGTCAAACAAGTTACCAAAGATCTCAGCAGCACATTTTCCTTAAAACAATTAGGTCATTTGGACTATTTCCTAGGCATTAAGGTTAAACATAGGAAAAATGGTCCACTCTTCATATCTCAGTCTAAGTACATTGGGGATCTTCTAGAAAGAGAAAATTTATTTTCTGCTAAAGCTAGCATTACTTCCATGGCCAGTAATTGCAAGCTAACTAAGCATGACACTCACTATTTTGAAGATCCCACCTTTTACAGATCAATTGTAGGAGCATTGCAATATGCCACTATTACTAAACCTGACATCACTTATAGTGTAAATAAGGTATGCCAGTTTTTAGAGAAAACCTTGAATTCACATTAGACTGTTGTAAAAAGAATTCTCAAGTATCTTCAGGGCTCCAAGTCTAAGGGATTAACCATCAATCCTACTATTAGTCCTACTATCTTCAAACTATCTCTTACATCCTGTTGTGTTGTTGATTGGGCCTCTAACATAGATGACATGAAATCAACTTCTAGAGCTTGCCTGTATCTAGGACCAATCACTTACTGGTCCAAGAAACAAAATACAATCTCAAGATCTAGTACTGAAGCTGAGTATAGGAGTCTGACCTTAGCTTCTCAAGAGTTAATGTGGATTGAATTTCTACTTACAAAACTCAAGATATATTTTACTACTCCTATCATTCTATGTGATAATTAAAGTATAGTGACTATGTCCCATAATCTAGTTCTACATAATAGAACTAAACACATAGAATTGGATCTCTACTTTGTTAGCGATAAAATTCAAAACAAAACACTTATAGTCAAGCATATGCCTTCAGAATTCCAAACAACTAATATATTGACAAAGCCTCTTCCCAATAATCAATTCCTCACTTTAAGGAATCAACTCAGAGTTCAAGATTTTTGCATATGAAGCTAGTACCCTCAGTTTTAGAAGAATATATTAGAATAATGCATTTAATTAAGTTTGAGCATTTTAATTATTCTGTTGTAAAACTATTAAGTAAAATATCTAAGTTTGTTACTATAGTTACTTTACCCTTTTATCCTTTCATAGTTTCTATAAAGTAACTTTGTTACTCTTGTAAATTCACTTTTACAATAATACAGATTTGGATTACTTTCTCTCTCTATAATTCTTCTCTTATTCTCTCTTCTCCTTTCTCTCTGGTTTCAATCTTTTACATCGATGAGTAAATTAAGGGGAAAATTTTCAGTTATTTATTTTTCAACATAATTAACTATGTTGTCTATAAGAAATTTGTCTTCTATTTTAGTACATAATTTTGTTTGGTTGTCCTCATTACTAAAAATAATATTCTTGTAGTAGTTAAATCAAAATAGTTAAATATAAGACAAACAACTCAATCAAATAAATAATATGTATTCACTTTTCGCATATCATCAAAGTTCCACTTAATTCAGATATTGTTGAGATTTTTTATACATGAATAACTAATGATATCAATAATAAAATTTTGAAATTGACATATCAATTAAATTTTATCTTACTCGCATTGAAATTCATATAGTAGATTTTTTGCATAAAAATAGATTTGTTATCAATATTAAATATTTTATAAAAAAATCCAAAGAAACTTGGGATTTTTGCTACAAAGTTAGGCAAAAGTAATATGTGATCCGAGAATATATTTCATAAGTGTATAACCGTAATGAAAAGTAACAATAATATTATAAACAATATTAACATCTGCATATGTAAGAGAACTTTATTTATAATTTTTAGAAGGATTATACAATTTGCAGAAGGTGAAAAATATATTTGAAAAAATGTAAAAAAAATATATTTAAAAATATTTGGAAAAAAAATCTCGAGAAGCAGTTGCCTCCACTTGTCTATACCAAGTTCCGCCCCTGATGAGGCATATGCAAGTTTGAGTAATCAATGATTTTTTTTTCATCCCTAAGGAATTATTATTTCACAGTTTGTGTGATTATCTCTCACATAAAAATGTTGTTTTCAAAAATCCATTATTATTTGGTCTAATACGATACCTAGATATCCAATGAAATCTTATCATTAACCGATTATGATTGATGTAGAAACTAGAAATTTCATTAACACTTTTAGGTGAGTCAGACTCTTCTTTATTAATGGGGAGGGCAGTTATAGGAAACATATTGAAAACCCAAAAGGACAATATCATTTATATTTTTTTTCCTCTTCATTACCGGAGAGGTGTGTGGCCTTATTCCTGGACCCATAATGTATCTCTCATGCATTCTTTAGACGTTTATCTCTTTCTTTCATAGTAAAAATATACATAGAATAGTTATAATAAAATAACTAGAAAAATTCATGGACATTTATCAATGGGGTTGCCTATAGTTCTGGGCAACTGTTTTATAAAATCATTTCCCATAAGGGATGCACAAAGGTTCCCATGGCCTTTTGCAATCGTTACACAAAATTACATGGTTGAAGAGGTGATAGATGTATGAAGGAGTATATACAAATATACAATTATCGCATAGTCAAGGGACTATTGAACACAGTAATATATGATCTTCAGTCTTAATTATATACCTGACTGGCAAACTTATTTAATGAACTTTATGACTATCAAATCACAAAATTAATTAAATTTTATCTATTAGATACTCATCCCTTTCTTATGTTTTTAAGTTTTACCTTTTGTCAAAAAAATTTATATTTTAAAAATTCAACACACATTTGTATTCTATTGTTTTAACAACATTCTCATTTACTACCCATCCTTTTCACCAATTATTTTTTTATTTTTAATATAGTTTTGACACATATTTAAATAAAATTATTTCAGTTTTAAAAACAATGAGGTGGCTAATTAGGACTCATTTAGTCAATATTAAAGATTAATACCGATAATCAAATCAACGAAGGTATAAGGCCACGGTCATTGATCAACCAATGATTCATTGAGTGAACCACATAACCAATAAAATTAGATATATATTAACATAAAATAAAGTTTAACCGGATGATACATCACTTCAAATGCATGGCTAGAGGTCGTAAAAAAACAAAAAAAACTAATAGAAGATAATAATATTTTTTATTTATACAAAAAAAACTATTTTGGGACTTTGCATCTTCTATTTAGAAAGATGTTCATTTGTGGCTTCAAGTTGATGAGTCGAAACCTACAATAATTATTGAGTCATTGAACATGCATGATGCTATTGATCATAGAAGTAGTGGTTCTGAGATATGAATGATGATATGGTTTGCTGTTATGTGGTCTATATAGATTATGAGGAATGATGTCATATACTCTCATAAGCTAACGAGTTTTATGCACATAATGAATCTCATTCAAGTTTGATTTTGGTTTTGGTTTCAATAAAAAGTAATGGCTCAATTGCTTGTATTTCTATCGTCTAAAATGATCAATTTATGATCTTTCTTTTATGTTGGGTTAGTGACCCTTATGTTTCTTTAATACATTTTCGCTTAACAAAAAAAGAAGTGACACTCTAGGCACCTTTTTTTTGTTGGCATATAGTGCAACATGGGAGTTTGTACAATTAAGAATAATGTTTCTCACAAATATATTATTTTGCAAAAGTTTACATCTAATGACAAATAATTCACTTTTTACATACTTAAATTCTGGGTCAGCCACATACGTCGATGTAATAGATGTCAATCATGTCATACATGGGGATATAACATATGCTTTTTTAGCATCTTAAGAAAAAACTACAAGATGGTAATATGTTGGAATTATTGGTCCCTAGTTCTTGAAGACATGAGAAACACTTAACACTTGTATAATTGAGTAACTACTCAAACATCATGCTCCTTTTAACTCATTCTAGCTAGTAATATAGCTTAGAAAGAGCTTAGGTTAAAAAGCTTCCCTAATTATAGATATATAGATAGGTACTCATTGTTGGAAATAAGTTGTAATCAGAGTTATGATTGAGTAGTTAATAGATTGAGTTGTATTGGTTAAGAGTTAGTTTGTGTTTAACTAACACTTTCCAGTTTTGGTATGTTTTTGAAATTCTGTTTTGTTAGTTGGTTTGATTGCCTACTATAAATGGCATGCACTCTTCTCCTTGAATAATAAGATGTATATTCATTGATATCTTTTCTCTCTTACTCTCTTCTCTTCACAACCTTCTATTCTTTCTTAAATCTAACATTTGGTATCAGAGCAAACATATAGAGATCAGATTCCACTTTCTAAGAGATCTTGTAAACAAAGAAAGACTCAAGTTGGTGTATTGTAAGACAGAATTACAACTTGCTGATGCATTTACTAAGCCATTGAAGGTTGGAAGATTCGACAGTTTGAAGAAAAGAATGGGCATGTCATGCTGCAATCTCTTGGCTTAAGGGAGAGTGTTGGAAATAAGTTGTAATCCAAGTTATGATTGAGTTGGTATCAAGAGCACGTAACTATCCTGGAAATCTTCTATCTTCATTGAAACATTCTCATTCTGCTTTGCAACCTGAAGAATTCACTGCGGGTGAATCAATTCTGAAGAAATCAAGGTTGCTGATCTTGGTGTGAAAGGGGTGCAGAAGTGGAAAGAAGCTTGATCTGCAGCAAAGAAAATGGTTGGGAATAACAACAATCTTCCATCAATGAGCCTACCTGTTCTTACAGACAAGAATTGGGATCGTTGGAACACACAAATGAAGGTGTTGTTCAACTTTCAAGAAGTGAATGAAGCTGTTGAGAATGGACTTGTTGTACCAGGCCCTGAAGCTACAGAGATTCAAAGAACTATGTTCAAAGAAGCAAAGAAGAAGGATAACAAGGCATTGTTTCTATTGCATCAATGTGTTGATGACACACATTTTGAGAAGATTCAGAATGCCATAACAACCAAAGATGCTTGGGATATCTTGACTCGAAGCCACTCTGGTGGAGACAAGATAAAGAAAGTGAAGCTACAAACACTAAGAAGGCAATACGAGCTACTACAAATGGAGGAGAGTGACAAGGTTGGAGATTACTTCACAAAAGTGATTACAATCACTAATCAGATGAAAGGATGTGGAGAAACAGTCACAGATCTCATGATCATAGAGAAAATCATGAGATCATTGCCTCAAAAATTTGACTACATTGTAGTAGCAATAGAGGAATCAAAAGATGTTTCAATGATGAGGATTGAGGAGCTTCAAAGCTCACTAGAAGCACATGAAATGAGGCTCATGGACAGAAATCCAATAAAAAACAGTGAACAAGCTTTGAAGGCAATTCACTACAAGGAGAAAAACAAGAAATGGAAGGGAAAGAAGAGCAGACCAGAGAATGATTGGCCAGATACTTCAGAAAGGAAGGTAGGACAAAGAAAATTCAACAAACAAAAGAAGTTTGATAAGAGGAATGTAGAGTGCTACAATTGCCACAACATAGGACACTACTCCTATGAGTGCACTGCTGA
>NC_032023.1:2869984-2874348 GCF_001865875.1 Lupinus angustifolius | reverse complement strand
AGGAAAGGATGAGGACAAGAATGAGAATGAGGATGAGGATAGGATGTGGATGAGAATGTGGGAGAGGATGAGGATGAGGATAGGATGAGGACGAGAATGAGGATGAGGATGAGGATGAGGATAAGGATAGGAGGAGGATGAGAATGAGGATAGGATGAAGAGGAGGATGAGGAAGAGGATGAGGATGAGGATGAGGATAAGGATAGGAGGAGGATGAGAATGAGGATAGGATGAAGAGGAGGATGAGGAAGAGGATGAGGATGAGGATGAGGATAAGGATAGGAGGAGGATGAGAATGAGGATAGGATGAAGAGGAGGATGAGGAAGAGGATGAGGATGAGGATGAGGATAAGGATAGGAGGAGGATGAGAATGAGGATAGGATGAAGAGGAGGATGAGGAAGAGGATGAGGATGAGGATGAGGATAAGGATAGGAGGAGGATGAGAATGAGGATAGGATGAAGAGGAGGATGAGGAAGAGGATGAGGATGAGGATGAGGATAAGGATAGGAGGAGGATGAGAATGAGGATAGGATGAAGAGGAGGATGAGGAAGAGGATGAGGATGAGGATGAGGATAAGGATAGGAGGAGGATGAGAATGAGGATAGGATGAAGAGGAGGATGAGGAAGAGGATGAGGATGAGGATGAGGATAAGGATAGGAGGAGGATGAGAATGAGGATAGGATGAAGAGGAGGATGAGGAAGAGGATGAGGATGAGGATGAGGATAAGGATAGGAGGAGGATGAGAATGAGGATAGGATGAAGAGGAGGATGAGGAAGAGGATGAGGATGAGGATGAGGATAAGGATAGGAGGAGGATGAGAATGAGGATAGGATGAAGAGGAGGATGAGGAAGAGGATGAGGATGAGGATGAGGATAAGGATAGGAGGAGGATGAGAATGAGGATAGGATGAAGAGGAGGATGAGGAAGAGGATGAGGATGAGGATGAGGATAAGGATAGGAGGAGGATGAGAATGAGGATAGGATGAAGAGGAGGATGAGGAAGAGGATGAGGATGAGGATGAGGATAAGGATAGGAGGAGGATGAGAATGAGGATAGGATGAAGAGGAGGATGAGGAAGAGGATGAGGATGAGGATGAGGATAAGGATAGGAGGAGGATGAGAATGAGGATAGGATGAAGAGGAGGATGAGGAAGAGGATGAGGATGAGGATGAGGATAAGGATAGGAGGAGGATGAGAATGAGGATAGGATGAAGAGGAGGATGAGGAAGAGGATGAGGATGAGGATGAGGATAAGGATAGGAGGAGGATGAGAATGAGGATAGGATGAAGAGGAGGATGAGGAAGAGGATGAGGATGAGGATGAGGATAAGGATAGGAGGAGGATGAGAATGAGGATAGGATGAAGAGGAGGATGAGGAAGAGGATGAGGATGAGGATGAGGATAAGGATAGGAGGAGGATGAGAATGAGGATAGGATGAAGAGGAGGATGAGGAAGAGGATGAGGATGAGGATGAGGATAAGGATAGGAGGAGGATGAGAATGAGGATAGGATGAAGAGGAGGATGAGGAAGAGGATGAGGATGAGGATGAGGATAAGGATAGGAGGAGGATGAGAATGAGGATAGGATGAAGAGGAGGATGAGGAAGAGGATGAGGATGAGGATGAGGATAAGGATAGGAGGAGGATGAGAATGAGGATAGGATGAAGAGGAGGATGAGGAAGAGGATGAGGATGAGGATGAGGATAAGGATAGGAGGAGGATGAGAATGAGGATAGGATGAAGAGGAGGATGAGGAAGAGGATGAGGATGAGGATGAGGATAAGGATAGGAGGAGGATGAGAATGAGGATAGGATGAAGAGGAGGATGAGGAAGAGGATGAGGATGAGGATGAGGATAAGGATAGGAGGAGGATGAGAATGAGGATAGGATGAAGAGGAGGATGAGGAAGAGGATGAGGATGAGGATGAGGATAAGGATAGGAGGAGGATGAGAATGAGGATAGGATGAAGAGGAGGATGAGGAAGAGGATGAGGATGAGGATGAGGATAAGGATAGGAGGAGGATGAGAATGAGGATAGGATGAAGAGGAGGATGAGGAAGAGGATGAGGATGAGGATGAGGATAAGGATAGGAGGAGGATGAGAATGAGGATAGGATGAAGAGGAGGATGAGGAAGAGGATGAGGATGAGGATGAGGATAAGGATAGGAGGAGGATGAGAATGAGGATAGGATGAAGAGGAGGATGAGGAAGAGGATGAGGATGAGGATGAGGATAAGGATAGGAGGAGGATGAGAATGAGGATAGGATGAAGAGGAGGATGAGGAAGAGGATGAGGATGAGGATGAGGATAAGGATAGGAGGAGGATGAGAATGAGGATAGGATGAAGAGGAGGATGAGGAAGAGGATGAGGATGAGGATGAGGATAAGGATAGGAGGAGGATGAGAATGAGGATAGGATGAAGAGGAGGATGAGGAAGAGGATGAGGATGAGGATGAGGATAAGGATAGGAGGAGGATGAGAATGAGGATAGGATGAAGAGGAGGATGAGGAAGAGGATGAGGATGAGGATGAGGATAAGGATAGGAGGAGGATGAGAATGAGGATAGGATGAAGAGGAGGATGAGGAAGAGGATGAGGATGAGGATGAGGATAAGGATAGGAGGAGGATGAGAATGAGGATAGGATGAAGAGGAGGATGAGGAAGAGGATGAGGATGAGGATGAGGATAAGGATAGGAGGAGGATGAGAATGAGGATAGGATGAAGAGGAGGATGAGGAAGAGGATGAGGATGAGGATGAGGATAAGGATAGGAGGAGGATGAGAATGAGGATAGGATGAAGAGGAGGATGAGGAAGAGGATGAGGATGAGGATGAGGATAAGGATAGGAGGAGGATGAGAATGAGGATAGGATGAAGAGGAGGATGAGGAAGAGGATGAGGATGAGGATGAGGATAAGGATAGGAGGAGGATGAGAATGAGGATAGGATGAAGAGGAGGATGAGGAAGAGGATGAGGATGAGGATGAGGATAAGGATAGGAGGAGGATGAGAATGAGGATAGGATGAAGAGGAGGATGAGGAAGAGGATGAGGATGAGGATGAGGATAAGGATAGGAGGAGGATGAGAATGAGGATAGGATGAAGAGGAGGATGAGGAAGAGGATGAGGATGAGGATGAGGATAAGGATAGGAGGAGGATGAGAATGAGGATAGGATGAAGAGGAGGATGAGGAAGAGGATGAGGATGAGGATGAGGATAAGGATAGGAGGAGGATGAGAATGAGGATAGGATGAAGAGGAGGATGAGGAAGAGGATGAGGATGAGGATGAGGATAAGGATAGGAGGAGGATGAGAATGAGGATAGGATGAAGAGGAGGATGAGGAAGAGGATGAGGATGAGGATGAGGATAAGGATAGGAGGAGGATGAGAATGAGGATAGGATGAAGAGGAGGATGAGGAAGAGGATGAGGATGAGGATGAGGATAAGGATAGGAGGAGGATGAGAATGAGGATAGGATGAAGAGGAGGATGAGGAAGAGGATGAGGATGAGGATGAGGATAAGGATAGGAGGAGGATGAGAATGAGGATAGGATGAAGAGGAGGATGAGGAAGAGGATGAGGATGAGGATGAGGATAAGGATAGGAGGAGGATGAGAATGAGGATAGGATGAAGAGGAGGATGAGGAAGAGGATGAGGATGAGGATGAGGATAAGGATAGGAGGAGGATGAGAATGAGGATAGGATGAAGAGGAGGATGAGGAAGAGGATGAGGATGAGGATGAGGATAAGGATAGGAGGAGGATGAGAATGAGGATAGGATGAAGAGGAGGATGAGGAAGAGGATGAGGATGAGGATGAGGATAAGGATAGGAGGAGGATGAGAATGAGGATAGGATGAAGAGGAGGATGAGGAAGAGGATGAGGATGAGGATGAGGATAAGGATAGGAGGAGGATGAGAATGAGGATAGGATGAAGAGGAGGATGAGGAAGAGGATGAGGATGAGGATGAGGATAAGGATAGGAGGAGGATGAGAATGAGGATAGGATGAAGAGGAGGATGAGGAAGAGGATGAGGATGAGGATGAGGATAAGGATAGGAGGAGGATGAGAATGAGGATAGGATGAAGAGGAGGATGAGGAAGAGGATGAGGATGAGGATGAGGATAAGGATAGGAGGAGGATGAGAATGAGGATAGGATGAAGAGGAGGATGAGGAAGAGGATGAGGATGAGGATGAGGATAAGGATAGGAGGAGGATGAGAATGAGGATAGGATGAAGAGGAGGATGAGGAAGAGGATGAGGATGAGGATGAGGATAAGGATAGGATGAGGAGGAGGATGAGGATGACGAAGAGGATGAGGATCAAGATGAGGACGAG
>NC_032023.1:2869427-2869884 GCF_001865875.1 Lupinus angustifolius | reverse complement strand
GACGAGGATGAGGATAGGATGAGGACGAGAATGAGGATGAGGATAGTATGAGGTCGAGAATGAGGATGAGGATGAGAATGTGGAAGAGGATGAGGATGGGGATAGGATGAGGATGACAATAGCATGAGGATGAGGATAGGATGAGGACGAGAATGAGGATGAGGATAGTATCAGAACGAGGACGAGGATGAGGATAGGATTAGGACGAGAATGAGGATGAGGATAGGAAGTGGATGAGGAAGTGGATGAGGAAGTGGATGAGGATGAGGGTGAGGATAGGATGAGGACGAGGATGAGGATGATGATAGGATGAGGATGAGCATGTGGAAGATGATGAGGATTAGGATGAGGGTAGGATGAGGATAAGGATGAGGATGACGATAGGATGAGGATGAGGATAGGATGAGTATAGGATGAGGATGAGGATGAGGACGAGGATGAGGATAGGAGGAGGATG
>NC_032023.1:2868840-2869327 GCF_001865875.1 Lupinus angustifolius | reverse complement strand
TGAGGATAGGATGGGGATGAGGAAGTGGATGAGGATAGGATGCGGACGAGATTGAGGATAGGATAAGGACGAGGATGAGGATTAGGATGAGGACAATATTAGGACGAGAATGAGGATGAGGATAGGATGTGGATGAGGACGAGGATGAGGATAGGATTAGGACGAGAATGAGGATGAGGATAGGATGTGGATGAGGACGAGGATGAGGATAGGATTAGGACGAGAATGAGGATGAGGATAGGATGTGGATGAGGACGAGGATGAGGATAGGATTAGGACGAGAATGAGGATGAGGATAGGATGTGGATGAGGACGAGGATGAGGATAGGATTAGGACGAGAATGAGGATGAGGATAGGATGTGGATGAGGACGAGGATGAGGATAGGATTAGGACGAGAATGAGGATGAGGATAGGATGTGGATGAGGACGAGGATGAGGATAGGAGGAGGATGAGGATGAGGATGATGATGAGGATGGGGATGAGG
>NC_032023.1:2868060-2868740 GCF_001865875.1 Lupinus angustifolius | reverse complement strand
TAGGATGTGGATTAGGACGAGGATGAGGATGAGAATGAGGATGAGGATAGGATGAGGAGTAGAATGAGGATGAGGAAGAGGATGAGCATGAGGATAGGATGAGGATGAGAATGTGGATAAGGATAAGGATAGGATGAGGAGGAGGATGAGGAAGAGGATGAGGATGAGGATGAGGACGAGGTTAGGATGAGGATGAGGATGAGGATAAGGAAAGGAGGAGGATGAGGATGAGTATAGGATTAAGGAGGAGGATGAGGAAGAGGAAAGGATCAGGATCATGACGAGAATGAGAATGAGGAGAGGATGAGGATGAGGAGGAGGATAGGATGAGGTCGAGAATGAGGATGAGGATGAGGATGGGGATGAGAATGTTGAAGGGGATGAGGATGGGGATAGGAAGAGGATGAGGATTGGATGAGGACGAGGATAGGATGAGGAAGAGAATGAGGATTTGGATAGTATGAGGACGAGGATGAGGATTAGGACGGGGATAGGATGAGGAGGAGGATAGGTGAGGATGAGGATCAGGATGAGGATAGAATGAGGACGAGAATGAGGATGACGATAGGATGAGGATGAGGATGAGGATGAGGATAGGATGAGGATGAGGATGAGGAAGAGGATGAGGATGAGGATGAGGATGAGGATGAGGATGAGGATGAGGATGAGGATGAGGATGA
>NC_032023.1:2867639-2867960 GCF_001865875.1 Lupinus angustifolius | reverse complement strand
AGGAGGATGATGAGGATAGGATGAGGACGAGAATGAGGATGAGGATAGAATGACGACGATGAAGTGAATTAGGATGAGGATAAGATGAAGAGGAGGATGAGGAGGAGGATCAGAATGAGGATAGGATGAAGAGGAGGATGAGGAGGACGATGAGGATGATGAAGAGGAAAGGATGAGGACAAGAATGAGAATGAGGATAGGATGAGGATGAAGAGGGAGATAGGATGAGGACGAGAATGAGAATGAGGATAGGATGAGGACGAGAATGAAGATGAGGATAGGATGAGGAGGAGGATGAGGATAGGATGAGGACGAGAATGA
>NC_032023.1:2867117-2867539 GCF_001865875.1 Lupinus angustifolius | reverse complement strand
GAGGACGAGGATAGGATGAGGAGGAGGATGAGGATAGGATGAGGACGAGAATGATGATCAGGATAGGATGAGGACGAGGATGAGGATAGGATGAGGATGACGATGAGGATAGGATGAGGACGAAAATGAGGAGGAGGATGTGGAAGAGGATGAGGATGAGGTTGAGGATGAGGATGAGCATGAGGATGAGGATAGGATTAGAACGAGAATGATGATGAGGATAGGATGTGGATTAGGATGAGGATAGGATGAGGACGAGAATGAGGATGAGGATAGGATGACGATGAGAATGTGGATGAGGATAAGGATATGATGAGGAGGAGTATGAGGATGAGATTGAGGATATGAGGGGGAATAGAATGAGGATAGGATTAAGAGGAGGATGAGGAGGAGGATGAGGATGAGGATAGGAGGAGGATGCG
>NC_032023.1:2866613-2867017 GCF_001865875.1 Lupinus angustifolius | reverse complement strand
AGGATAGGATCTGAAGGAGGATAGGATGGGGATGAGGATATGATGAGGATGAGGAAGTGGATTAGGATGAGGATGAGGATCATGATGAGGATAGGATGAAGGCGAGGATGAGGATGAAGTAGAGGATGAGGACGAGAATGAGGATGAGGATAGGATGAGGATAGGATGAGGACGAGAATGAGGATAGGATGAGGATGAGAATAGGATGCGGAGGAGAATGAGGACAAGGATAGGATGAGGACGAAAATGAGGATGAGGATAGGATGAGGAGTAGAATGAGGATGAGGATGAGGATAGGATGAGGAAGAGGAAGAGGACGGGGATGAGGAAGAGGAAGAGGACAGGATGAGGAGGAGGATGAGGATAGCATGAGGATGAGGATAGGATGAGGACGAGAATGAGGA
>NC_032023.1:2760020-2866513 GCF_001865875.1 Lupinus angustifolius | reverse complement strand
TTAAGTCTTTAAAAGTCCAAAAATAACATTTTAAATGAATGTATATTTTTCTTTAACATCTTCAGTTGTAAATTAATGTTATTTAGAATTAATCAAGATGAATTTCTTATTGGTGATGTGGCTATTTATATGAAAAAATGAAATAACTAAAACTTTTACACATGATTCAGTAATCGATGAGTTTAAGTCTTTAAAAGTCAGAAAAGTCGCATTTTAAATGAATGTATATTTTTCTTTAACATCTTTAGTTGTAAACTAATGTTATTTAGAATTAATAGCAAATATTTATTTATGTTCCTCATATTTTTCTACATTACCAGTCCAGTTCTTCAAAAATTGAGAAACCCAAAATAGTTTCCCAAAATTTCAAATGTGGGTCAAATTAGTCTCTATTTGTTGTAAAACATGCTAAAAATAACAAATTTGACATATATTTGAAATTTTTATGACGATTTTGAATTCTTAATTTTTTGAGAGACTAAACTAGCAATGTCGAAAAACATTAAGCGACTAAAATGAATATTTACTCTAGAACTAATATGTTCTTTTGAAACTTTGAAGCAATTATATATATATATATATATATATATATATATATTTTATTGAGATCATAATCCTCATCATTCACTTCATTCATAAGCTTTAATTTTGGAGCTTGAAAGATTTATTCATCTTATTCTTTGTTTATTTGAGTTAGTTGATAATTTCCTAAAATAACTTTAGATTAGTTTATGTTAAGTTAGTTATTCCCAAAACTTTCCCCTTTTAGCTTTCTTTCTGTTTTAGCTGTTGGTTTGTTTTCACCAAGCTGGTTTTCTTCTTTGTATCAATTGGGCTTCTGTTAAGCCATAATCAATAAGAAATATATGATGTATACCTCCTCTACACTTTCCAAAATTCAATTTTGCCATTCTCCTCATTTTGATTCACTTGTTCCAGATCTAGTGCAATACCATAACCATTGATTGTTCTGATCAAATCACCATAGTAAAGCAAGTATCAAGGTTTGATATTCTTCATATTTCTTTTAAAAGGTTTCTTGTTCTAATTGGGTATCTTCTTATATTTTCTTCTAGAACTCCATGGCAAATTTTGGAATCGATGAATCAGAAGGGAATTCTTCCATTCCTTTCCTCAATGGTGATCCACAAAACCCAATTAATGCATATTACCTAATCCAGGGGAGAACCTGGGGCTATTCTTGTATCACTGCCATTGGAAGGTGGAAATTACCACTCATGGAGTAGAGCCATCAAGAGAGCTTTATCATCTAACAACAAGCTCAAATTTGTTGATGGTTCCATAAGAGTGTATACCTTCACTGACCCTCACTATGACACTTGGGAAAGATGCAACAATATGGTTGTGTCATGGATCACCAGATCCATTTCCCTCAGAATGCTGAAAGTAGTATCGATATTGACAGTGCATAAGATCTATGGAAAGACCTAAGATAAAGATTTTCAAAAGGAAACTACTTTAAAATGTCAAACCTCCTTCAAGAGATCCACTCCATCAGACAGGGTGAAAGAGATGTCTCGGGATATTTTACCATTCTGAAAACCATTTGGGAAGAATTGGAATCCTTGAGACCTAGACCTTCTTGTATTTGTGAGATACAATGCAGATGCAACCTTGTTAAAAGCATCAAGGACCACCGAGAATCAGAATATGTGATATGTTTTCTAAAAGGCTTGAATGACCAGTTTCAAACCACCAAATCTCAAATCTTGTTGATGGAACCTTTACCTTCCATCAACAAGGTATTTCTTTGGTTATTCAGGCTGAAGCACAATTAGGCACTATGCAGAATAATGAAACAAAGATCTTATCCAACAAAAGGGACAATGAGAGTTGGAGGTCTGCCATTGGAAAAGACAATGCAATGGTTCAAAGGAATCAAGATGATTCTTGGAGAACTACAAGTGGCAGAAATAATACTTCATCCCAAAGAGGCAGAGGAAGATTGGGAGGAAGAGGATACAATCAAAGATTTACATCCACCAAAATTTGCACCTATTGTAATAAAGGAGGTCACACAATATACACATGTTATCACAGGCATGGATTTCCTCCCAATTATACCAAGATTAAAGAGAATGAAGGTGCAGTGAACAATCTGGTTGAAACCAAACAGTTGGAGAAGGCCAAATAGCAACCTATGCTACAATTCAATCAAGAGCAATATGCTCAATTCACCAATCTTCTACAACAAGCAGAGGTTAATTCAACAAGTAGGAGTCAACATAATGTCAACCAGTTCAGCTACAAAATTATAGAAGGATGCACTACACAAAATGATGATTCTAATCATATATCCGGTAACATCTCCTCTTGGATTTTAGATAGTGGAGCCACTGACCATGTAAGCCCTTTCATCTCTAACTTTGATATATTAAGACCTATTAAAAATATAAGAATTAAACTTCCAAATGAATCCTCCCTAATTTCTAAACAATCAGGAACTGTTACTCAATCTGCAAACCTTATACTGCATAATGTACTATTTTTGCCTGATTTACAATACAACTTAATATCTATACATAAACTTACAAGATCATTAAATTGCAGATTGATCTTTGATAGTTCTCATTGCCTTATTCAAGATATGATTACCATGAAGAAGATTGGACATGTTGAAGCATTGAATGGTTTATATACACTCACAGTAACATCCAAGTTATCTAAGCAAGTTTTATGCAATGTAAACAGAATGATTGAAAATAGTAGTAACAATGTTTTTGACTTGTGGCATTCAAGACTTGGACACCCTTCTAATAATGTTTTTCATACTGTGTCTAAGCAATTTCCTTTTGTCAAATATGATTCATCCGTGATTTGTGATTTCTGCTATATGGCAAAGATGGCAAAACTCCCTTTTTCAAAAGGTACACATAACACTGAGTCACCTTTTGACTTTGTTCACATGGACATATGGGGACCTTTAGGTGTTCCCTCCATACATGGCCATAAATATTTCTTGACTGTTATTGATGATTTTAGTAAACACACGTGGATTTTTATAATGCAATCTAAGACTGAAACTAGACATCTTGTTCATAGTTTCATTCAAATTTTTCAAACTCAAATCAACAAAACCATTAAGGTCATAAGAACTGACAATGGTGTTGAATTTAATATGGGTGCCATTTATCAAAATTTAGGAATCTTGCATCAAACTAGTTGTGTTGAAACTCCACAACAAAATTCTGTTGTGGAGAGAAAGCATAGACACTTGCTGAATGGAACTAGATCTATTTTATTTCAGTCTCAATTACCTACCCCTTTTTGGTCATATGTTGTTAGACATGTTGCTTTTCTCATTAATAGGTTGCCTAGTCTTGTCTTGAAAAATAAATCTCCCTTTAACCTATTATACAATAAGGAACCTGACCTTGATGAATTAAAGGTCTTTGGCAAGCCTTTGCTTTACCTGAACCCTTAGCAACCATAGGACAGAACTGGACCCTAGAGTAAAAAGGTGCATATTTTTAGGGTACAAAATTGGGACCAAAGGGTATTTACTCATAGATATTAGTAAAATGGCCATTTTTATGTCTAGGCATATCACTTTCCATGAGCATGTATTTCCATATGCCAATACTTTTACTGATCATAACCAATCTGACTATATGCCCTCTACTGAGTCAAACCTTGATTTTCTTCTCTATGATGACCACACCAATCCTTTGCCATCAACTTGTCAACCAAACTTTTCATCTACACCAGACAATACTAAATCCCTTATGCCTACCCTTACCCCTGACTCTACCAATGAATCCACACTTCAACCTTGAAGATCTAACAGAATCAGACAACCCCCTCCTACTTACATGATTTCCACCATAGTATCCTCACCCATACTACCCTTTCCAAGACACCCAAAATTAAACATCCCTTGTCCATTGTTTTATCCTATCATTCACTATCTCCCAAGGCTCTCCACCATGCTCTTTCTATTACCATTGCAGCTGAACCCAAAACCTATAATCAAGCCATCATGTCTCCTCATTGGATTGAGGCTATGCAACATGAGCTTAATGCTCTTGAACTCAATAACACATGGTGCATAGTTGACCTTCCTGCTGATAAGGTTCCTATAGGGACCAAATGGGTTTACAAAATCAAATATAACTCTAATGGTAGCATTGAGAGGTACAAGGCTCGATTGGTAGCCGAAGGTTATACTCAAACTAGAGGTATAGATTTTTTTGATACATTTGCCCTTGTTGTCAAACTAACAATTGTCAGGTTAATTCTTGTTATTGCCTCTGCTCAAAATTGGACTCTCCGTCAGCTTGATATCAACAATGCTTTCCTCCATGGAGAGCTTGATGAAGAGGTCTACATATTGCTCCCTCCTGGAGTCATTGGTTACCAACCAAACCAGGTTTGTAAACTTCACAAATCCATTTATGGATTGAAGCAAGCTAGTCGGCAATGGTATCACAAATTATCTTCCACTCTATTTTCTCTTGGTTATAAACATTCACAACATGACCATTCTCTTTTTACAAAAACTATTGGTTCCAAATTCACTATAATTCTCATTTATGTTGATGACTTGATCTTAGCTGGTACAAATCAAGCTTAAGTCAACTTTGTCAAAGCTCGCCTACATGCCCTGTTCAAGATCAAGGATCTGGGGCCTCTCAAATATTTTCTGGGCCTCAAAATTTCAAGATCCGGCAAAGGAATCATCATTTCATAGAGAAAGTATGCCCTAGATATTCTACAAGACACATGTTTTCTTTCATCAAAACCTTTTCCTATACCTATGGTCAGAACTTCCAAACATCACCAACAAGATGGTTCCCGTTTTCATGATCCAGCAATGTACAGGAGACTTGTAGGGAGATTTCTTTACCTCGCCAATACAAGACCTGATTTAAGCTTTGTTGTGCAACAATTAAGCCAATTTATGGCTTCTCCAACTTCTACTCATACAAAACATTAACTAGAGTCCTCAGATACATCAAAGTTGCACTTGGTCAAGGATTGTTCTATCCTTCTTCTTCTTCTCTGCAATACAAGGCCTTCTCAAATTCAGATTGGGGTGCTTGTATGGATACCAGAAAATCCATTTCTAGTTATTGTGTTTTCCTTGGCAATGCTCTTATATCATGGAAATCTAAAACGCAACAAACAGTGGCTCGACCTTCATCTGAGGTAGAGTATAGAGCCTTGGCTGCTACCACATGTGAACTATAATGGCTGACATACCTAATCCAACATATACCTATTTCATTCAAAACATCATCCCTCATTTACCATGATAACTCATCAGCTTGTCACATTGCCACCAACAATGTCTTTCATGAAAGAACCAAACACATTGAGATTGATTGCCATGTTGTGAGAGAGAGACTTCAAAATCACCCTTTTCCATCTTTTACCTATTCAATCATCTGAACAATATGCTGACATTTTTACTAAGCCATTAGATCCTCAACCTTTTCACTATTTGCTTTCCACAATGGGCATTATTGACATTTATTCTTAAGCTTGAAGGGGCTATTGAGATCATAATCCTCATCATTCACTTCATTCAGAAGCTTTAATTTTGGAGCTTGGAAGATTTATTCATCTTGTTCTTGGTTTATTTGAGTTAGTTGATAATTTCCTAAAATAGCTTTAGATTAGTTTCTGTTAAGTTAGTTATTCCCAAAACTTCCCCTTTTAGCTTTTTTTCTGTTTTAGCCGTTGGTTTGTTTTCACCAAGCTGGTTTTGGTTTTCTTCTGTGTATAAATTGGGCTTTTGTTAAGCCATAATAATAAGAAATATATGATGTATTTTATTCAATGCAATATACATATAATGGAAATGTATGGATTGACAGTGTAAGAGTTTTTACATTGTCGTTGTATCATTTCCTTTTCATTTTCAATTATCGTTGACTACTAAATAAAAATAATATAAATGAACGACGGATGATGCATTGACGGTGTATAAGTTTTTACAATGTTAGCGCATAGATATTGCACTATATATATATTATAAGCTAATTTTGATACATTAATATATAAGCTATTTGTAAGTGTTTGGTAAATTACATGTTTATAAACTTGTATTTGATAAATTATTTGATGTAATCTGATAAAATTAGTAGCTTATTTTATGCTACATCTATCAAATAGTTTATCAGCTTGTCTAAAAAAACCAATTTAATAAGCTAGCTTATTAAATCTCAATTTCAAACTCCTAGCTTATATCTACTTATGTCAAACAAAACCGTAGTTATCTAAAACCTAAATAAATTGGTAATATGTGGATTGGGCAAGAAAACATGTATTATATAATTATTTTGTTAATTTTATAATTATATAGCGATAGTTGTACCATATGTGTATTGGACAAGAAAATGAAACTTCTCATTGAAGATTTTAAAGATCTGGTTTCGTCACTCATATAAAAGAGTTATGCTCTCAACATTTTTCTCTAGAAAACATGAGTAATTAACTGGCTTGAATTATTTATTTCCCACTATCTGAATTAGGTATCATTATCCATTCAGATTTAATGCACTTAAACTTGCTTATTTCCCTATAGCCCATTTGATGATCAAATATTGTACTTTTCATTAAGAATTTTCCTTTAATGATTTAAAATTTAAAATGAAAAAAAGACTTAGCTTATTTTAAATTGTGTAACATTTTATATATGTCCATTAATTAAGGTGGACGCACGGTTGTTTCAACATAAAGTAGGGTTGGAAACAAGCTGAGTTGAATTGGGGTATAGTTTGGTTCGACTCAATAAGAATTAGCTCATCTCAAAATTCGATTAGAATTCGCTAAAAGCTATTTTCCAACTTGAAGTCGACTCAATTTGAGTTCAAGAGTTATTTGATTGGACTCATCAATTCGAAGCAGTTTGGTTCATTAGGAGTTTATGAACGGTTTAGCTTAATGTGTTAGCTCAATTAGTTCAGTTCATCAACTAGAATGATTATTATGTATTGAATATGAATAAATATAAAGATTCTGTACATGTATATGTGTATATAATCGAGCTAGTTTATGAGCTTAACTAGTCGAACTCAAAGGTAATAAAATGTGTTGTAATGGTCAGTTCAATCGAAAATTGGTGAACTGATCCTCATATTGGTACAATATGATAATTATATCATACATATAATTAAGTTAGTTAATAGTGAAAAATATTGGTCAAATTGCATCGTATTGTATCAGTCAAAACTGATTTGTGAAATCAAAAAATATTTTTTTAATAAGGCAATAATGATTCAAACTTTGAACTCTACAATTGTATGTAACATACTAACATAGTGATTGAACCATTTCAATAATTGATCTATTGTTGCAAATAATATTTATATTCTTAAACTAATTATATTTATTATAATATATAGCTAAAGTGTCATGTGATTTAATTAGTAAAACCAACTATTATTTCACTATATCAATACTTTAAGGAGTGTGATAATAAATATGGTAATAATAACACTAATCGAACTATAGTTGACTCATGTTCAACTATTTTATCTAATGAGTTACATTTTTTTAGTTAAATTCAAATCATTTGATCCATGTATTAAGTTTATCAAATTAAATACCAAGTTGAATTTTAAATGATGTCAAGTTAATTTAGTTGATTGCATTCGCTAACAAAAAGGAGTTTGGTGGTCCTTCAACTATTTTTACGTTGTTATCAATACCATATCGGTCATCAAATCGGTTAGGGTAATAATATGGTGGTATAATAGTTCAATGTGTGATTATTAATTAAATCATATTAAGGCGAAATTATATATACATACATATTATACTAGAGTGTGATATTTTTTTATTTAAACCATTTATTAAAACAAAATGTATGACTTGGTGGTATACTGTATTTTAGAAGTATAAAAAGATAATGGTTGTGTGTTATTTTCAATGTTGTGAAATCTGAGCCGGACGTCAAATCGAAAGAGCTCTCGTATTAGGTTTAAACGGTTAAACCATTTTTATACATAATTAATAATTTTTATTTATAAATATATAATTATATACAAATGTAAACTTTTATATAATTAATAATATTTTATAATTACATTGAAGTAATATCTCTTCATCTTTTCTTTGTATTGGAGTAAAACAAAATATAAGAGTATTGTTTCATTTTTTAATTTTTGAGTAAATCGTCCGGTTTATTTCTTGTTTTAATCCCGTTTAACCGGGTTTAACACGGTCGAACCGAATTTTCCCAATTCAAAGCGGTCTAACCCTCACTCAATTAAAACGGTAAACTAGAGCTGTTTTCAAGTCCGGTCAGCAGTTAACCCGGTCGACCGTGGTTTTTACAACACTGGTTAATTCCCCGTGATACCATTTCGTTAAAAGTTAAGTCACTTTAATAAATAAAAAAATTAATTGTAAATGATAATCAGACGATATAACCAATGCAGATTAGACGAAAAGTAACAAGTTTTATCTAATTTAACTAATATGATTAGATGATCGATATAATTGGTGTGTCATACCAGTACAAGAATCATTTCACTAGTTTTCCAGATGACCAATAGTTAGGTTTTCATAACTAAAGTTGTTTAGCTTAACTAAAATATGTCCCTCCAGCCTTCACTACCTAACTAACGCCAAATCATGGGCCCTGGTAGAGTCGCGTCATGCATAAGGCTCCAATATTTATGACAATGTCTCTTTATGCCCACGCCCAGAAAAAAACATCACACATTCTTTCCCTGTGGTTGTGTTTTTAGAACCACAGATTTGCTCGGTTCTTTCATATTTAATTCGTATAACTTTAATTCCTAATGGAGGGATCGTGGCCCTTCTTCTATTCTTTTTTCCTCCTAATATTATAACCAAATCTAATATATAATGGTTATCCAATCTAACATAGCCTATGTGATTTCCTTAATGCGGTGTAATTAAAGGGATACCCACTAATTAACACTTTTTAAAGTACAAGGAAAAAGATAAATATTTAGTATCTTTTTCGGTAATAAAACAAAATGATTTCTTTATTATGCACATTTTAGCCATTGTCAATAGGGACCACATTGACTTTGGATGAGTCTGATAGTACACTTATGCAATCTCGTCTCATTCATTTATTTTTGGATTTAGATTCTTATGGATGACCATTGGATCTATTATTCGCGGTTTTTGAATGTACAACATATACGCGATTACCCATATATTTAGAAAATGTTCAAAATGATTGGGAATTTTACGAAGTTGCATATCTATATCCTATAATCTTATATATTACTTTAGATAATAATTAAAATAAAAATATTAAAAACTAATAAAACATAATTTAAATTATCAGATAAACACAATTTAGTTTACCCATACAAAAATTACTCCAATATTATGTTAAAAATTTATTTAGTAATAATTGTCAAGCAATATACCATTATAATTATCAATTAACAATGTAATATTAGTATTTAACAACATAATGAATTATCATGATTACAATTATGAATTAATAATATGTCATCAGAGTTATAATTAACATTATATTACATTTGTGTTATTATATGTATAAAGGAATTTCAGGTATGAATATATGTGTGGGTCTAAGCATCTTATTACTTCAGACTCATTCAATACTGAGTTTTAAAATATCAAATCTCAATTATTTGTGGATCTAAAAATATGAAGCCAAACCCAAAATATTACTAAGAGTTTGTTTGTGAGCTGATTTTTAGAGAGTAATAAAGAGAGATTGAAGACTTGAGAATCATATTATAAATGCATTTCACGGCTAAGTCTTTCCCTTCTCTCCATTGTCCTCTAGTCACCAACTCCCAAACAAATCTAAGGGGTATAAGCAAATCCGAATATGATTGACATCCCTAATTGTGGATTGTGGGGAAGAGAATAATTTGTGAGATAATTGAAAAGCTGAAATGCTTAGAGTAAAAGTATTTATTTGATATTAGTGGCAGGATTTAGCAGCATGCCTCGATGTTTCCCGTGGCTTTTAACCATTATGTTTGGAAACTTTTGTCTCCAGTAATAAAATATGGATACCTTTATAGTTTCGAGTTGGATTTTCTTCGAGGTGCATGCATGAAAGGAAAACAAATTAGTGATATTCATTTCACAGAATAGTGAGTGTCGTGTCAGCTATTTTAATGTACAATAATTGAACCATAATTGCTATATTCTTTTAAGTTAAATAATCTCTTGAGTAAATGCAAATAAGTTAGACAAGGGCAAAAGATAAAGAGTACTTGATCTTTGATCAAAGTTTCGAGAAGGATTCGTGTCTTAATCATTACCCAAACAATAACAAAATTGTTTTTACAAATTTATCTTTGTAACACGCCATTTTTTGCTATCTTTATGAAATTATGGTAAATGATTAATACATTAAACTGAAATTCTTAGAATCAGAATAAATTTGGGTTTTTTTAAATCATTTAAATATGTGGAATATTTAAAACAATTCATTTCTCAAACAAGGCATTATCCTATCATTAATTTAGAAATCATCACAATTACTTTTAAGTATATGTTTTTAACTATAGCAGCTGCATATAGATCCTCAGTCTCCAATCAAAAATAAATTCCATGATGTAATGTAAGACTTAAAATTCAATAATAAGAGAACCACAATTAGTATATAACTTATAACAAAAATAGAAGTGAAGCTAAAACCTATGAGATTTTCTCTATATCATAATCAATAATCTTAAACAATACAATCTGGAAGCACTTAACTAGAACAACAAAGAAGATCTCCAGGTCATAATCCTCAACATAGTGGTCCGTAAAACATCACTATCATTATCACTAACTGCATCCTCTAGGGCACAGTTCAAAAATAGGGGCACGTGAAATTTGAGAGACTAAGTTACCCCAATCCATAAAAATTGATTTATATTCTCATCCAATATACATACATGCAAAAATAACAATAAAAATAAAAATAATATTGTAACTACATTTTTTTTATTGACAAATATTAGAATATTATTATTTATTATCGATGAGACTTGAACTACAACCTTATTTACTTTATTCCTTAAACACTCAACTTTAACGATCGGACTATCTTTATGATATGACAACTACATATATTATCACTTATAAATATCTAACTATTAAACATATGCATATGATTCATGATGTGGAAGTGTTTTATGCCCAATGATTTATCACTTAACTGTGATTGCAGGTTGCCCTAATAGTGTAACAACAATAATTGTCAGATGTAACCAATTTGTCCATAAAAGACCATCTCCATTTTAGGCCATCTCACCAATCCTTAAATGTGCAAAAGGTTATGAGAGATAAATGATTATTTTTATTAATAATAGCTTGAGCTTTGTATTATGAGTGTAATATCTATGTACTGTGAGGATAAAAATTTATACATACTTATATTATTAATCATTAATTTGATCAATGATTAAACTTAAATGGTAGATAATATAATGATAGTATATAAAACTTGTATACTGTTACTCCATATATCCTCATCTTTTTTTCTCTGATATAAAAAATGATTAGGTTTATCCAAACTTATTGGTCAGACCATGTTTAATAATTGAAAATAGTGTACGATAGGTAACAGTGTATATCAGTTTGGCCACACAGAATCACAGACATAATTAACATCAAATGTGCTTAGTTTTGGTTTTTCTGCTATGTAGGCTCTCCCATGTTTTATACCAAAATGCCCTTTAATAATGAACTGATTTTTATAAGTGAATATCTATTTTTATCCGACCCAGAAAAAGTTCAAACACTTTTTAAATAAAAATAATAAATTAACTTCGTTTTTATCTATTTTGATATTTTTCGGAATTTTTAATGAATAAAAATAATAAAACTATTTTTATGAACTTATATAATTATTTTCAAAATTATCAAATTAAAGAAATTAAGAATGCTTGAAATTCTTTTTAGAAACTTCACTTTACACAAAAAATAAAAGAAATTAAATATAATAAAACAAAGTAATAATAAACAAATTAAGTGTCTAAATCTAAATAATTAGGTTATCTAAAAACTCAAAATAATAATAAACAAATCAAGTTCCTAAATCTAAATGATTAGGTTATCTCAAATTCAAAATAATAATAATAAACAAATGAAGTTCCTAAATCTAGATGATTAGGTTAACTAAAAATTCAAAAAAATAATAATAATAAACAAATCTAGTTCCTAAATCTAAGTGATTGGGTTAACTGAAAATTCAAAAATAATAACAAATAAATTAATGTTGTTAGGATTCCTGAACCCAAGTGGTTAGGTTGACCAAAGGTTCAAAACTAAAATAAATTAAGAAAATGATTTTAGGAAATAAAAATTTTAAATTAGGAATGGACCACTATGAGCTCATCTCTTTTTCTAAAAAGAGAAAGAAATTTTTTTTAATATATTTATTTTGATTTTTCAAAATTTTTAATATTAAATGTATATGAAATAATTAATTTTATTTTTATCCATATTTTATATACAAAATTCAGAATAATTTAAATAATTAAATACACTAACAACCTAATTTAAATTTGAAAATAAAATAACAGAAAATTATTAAAATAATATGAAAAGATAGAGTCAAACCAGTCTATTAAGATCCTTAAAATTAAGAGATTAAATTTATTCGAATTTAAAATTTTATTAACCGAAATATAGGATTTGGTAAAGTTCACAATAAATAGAGATCATGGTGAACATAAAACACTCAAAAACCTGTGTCAAAAACGGAACAACATGCCACTGTGAGAGGAGATTTTCTTTTTTTCTGAGCGATCCAGTGCAGCCACGCCCACAATTGTGTCATGCACTCTCTACGGGCGATAAGACGCGAAGAGCGATAAACCGCGAAATTCTCAACCATTAGATCTCCATACTTTCTTTTCCATCGTGTTGAATCCATAGCTAGCCCATAAGACGCGAAATTCTCACCCAGTTTCGCTGCACCGAGCCACACTAAATCACTGCACTTGTGGGAACACGAGATTCCCTACAGATGCGCCCATGACACGGTTCTGTACATCCTACTTCCTGCGTATCATTCTCCGCCATGTGTCCAAACACTACACACCCTCAGGCCCTGTCCAATCGCCTTCTGCCACGTGTCCCACACACCCAGGCAATTCACACCCTATCCCAGCTTCCACAGTGGTAGTAATTTTAATTTGTTTTAATTGATTCTAATTAGTTCTTTTGCATACTATATTGCCAATATTAAATTTACAAATAATAAATTCGGCGTAACAATTTACTAATTATCATATAAAATATAATAATGACATAATACACAAAAATGAAATTTTTTTTAAAAAAAATGGGTAAACATAAAATATAAATAGAATCTCACTATTTTTGATGAATAATTAGTGATCTGTTTTTTTTATAATAAAATTGCAAATCACATCTCTACAAAAATTTAACACATTTTAAATCAAACATTACAAACAAAAACTTTTCAAAAATAAATTAATTTTGACATTTAATCAAAGATGGAGAGAAAGTCGCTCTAGAGACTTCTTTTTTCTCAAATCATCTTTGAAATGTCACGTTATATCGCTTCTTTTCAATCGATTAAATCTCTTAATCAATTTAGTTCCATTTTTAATTAAAAAAAATAACAAATATTAATCAAATAAAAAGTTTTTTTCAATAATAAACAAAACTTACAAAATAGATATTTTGACTAAAAAATATATTATCTTTAATTAAAATACCCTCAACTAACAAACTTTTTTCTACTTAAAGAACTACATAAGCCTCGATTCCCTTAATAGGGATACATAGGATCGGGGTCAATCTTGTCAAGCACAATAATAAAAATAAATAATTTTTTTCTTCATAATAATTAATTAATCAGATAATTTAATAAAATAATAATAATAATAATAATAATAATAAAGTCATATATTTTAATGAAGGCGGACGGGTAGGGTGTTAATACCTTCTATACCTCGTAACTGACTCCCGAACCTGAATATCAAAAATCCAAAAGCCCAAGGTAATTGAGCTTAAAATATTTTTCTAAATTTTTAACTATAAAATATAGTGATGACTCTAAATAAGTCGTGCAGTCAAAAATCGAGGTGCGACAATAAGAAAATCTAGCACTAGGTAATCTTTATTTACCCGTAGTCCATTGTTTCAAATTAGGAACCAAATTTCCTAATGCGGTCATAGGATTGTATTTTTAGTAATCATCATAACCACATTACGATGTAATTGGATTACAAGATTATTGATAAAGAAACCCAAAAAAAAACACAAATTAAACCAGACTGCAACAACAACAAAGAAGGGAAACGCTGTAAAAGCAACAGACTATATCAAAAGGCAACAATTTTAAGTTAGCCAGACATTAATATTTGCAAACAATCCAACTAATGTTACAACAATAACGACATAAATTTTTGAGTTCAATTGTTCAACTCAAAGATAAAAATAAAATATTGGATGTAAAAATATCAAAGTTAGAATCAAATGACTAAGAGTTAACTTTACTTATGTGCCTTATGGAAAAGTTTTAAAGGTTAGAGGTTATGAGTGATACTTTTATGTTCATGGCTCAACCCAATCCGAAGAAAACAAAACCACCAGACAAGGCACCAAATATCAGGGAAGGTATACCGCAAGAGAATCTTAAGGTCTCTTTTCATGACAAGATGCTAGCAGATAGACAATCGGTCCCGATAAGAAAGGAAGTCGACTTCTTGGCAGTAGGTCTTGTGCGGGTGGATTTGATTGGGGGAAGTCATCTTCTTCCTTCGGTTACCTTTAGTGTCTGATTGAAAAGAGTGAAGCTGTGATTGCATTGGGATTTGAGAGAAAAACTGAAAACTAGAACAATGTATGTAAGGACACTTTGGTCCCAAACTAAGATAATCCAAACGCGTATAGCTTCTTGGAAGGCTAATCTTCTTAACAAGGCTGGTCGTTTGTGTCTTGCTAAGTCACTTATTTTTTCTCTCCCATTTTATACCATGTAGGTCATGTGGCTTCCCCAACATGCTTGTAATAGTATTGGCAAGATGACTAGGAACTTTGTTTGGGGTGAGACGTTAACATGAGTCCTAATTTGGTGAATTGAGAGACACTTACTAGGCCCAAGCAAATGGTGGGCTTGGTCTTCGGGATTCTATAGCTACTAATATTTCTATTATGGGAAAGTTGTGCTGGAATTTGTTAACTAGTAGTGACAAGATGTGGTGTAGAGTGCTAAAGGACAAGTATCTGGGAGAGAAGGCTATGTTGTTTTCTCCTATACGTGCATCAGTTTCTTATGTTTGGAGGAGTATGATGAAGGTCTCCCTTGAGCTTAGGAATGGTTTCACCCTTCATCTAGGTAATGGGGAGGATTCCCTTTGGTACTCTAGTTGGGCTAAGATTGGTCCTCTATGCAACTACGTCACCTTTGTTCACATATCGGACACCCAGCTTCAGGTGAAGGATCTGTGGAGTGAAGGTAACTGAGACTTTAGTAGGCTTTACACTATCCTGCCTATTGAGGTGACCGAGTTTATTTGTAGTAATTTGTCTCCAAGTTCTCTAGTTGCTAAAGATGGTTGGATTTGGGATGGCCATGCAACAGGTTTTTATTCTACTAAATTAGGGTACTAGTGGCTTATGTCTTCTGAGGATGACAATGGTACTATATCTAATGTATGGCGATCTGTTTGACATCTTTGAGTTCCTGAAAAGCTAAAATTTATGATTTGGTTGGAGTTTCATGACACCTTACCCTCTAATCGTCTTCGCTTCAACATGAATATGGCTATGGGTCCCTCTTGTCTGAGATGTCAGGGTAGCATGGAGGATCTTCTGCACCTTTTCAGAGATTGTCCTGCATCTAAGCTGTTATGGTCTAGAATTGGATGGACCTCACCTTCTTTCTGGGTTGCTCAATCGTTTCGTGGATGGATTTTGGAGAATTACAACTCTCCTAATGGTCTTCTCTTTCTTGCTGGTGTTTGGTGGGCCTAGATATGGAGAAATAACTCCATTCTTAGTGATATTCACTAGGATATTCATACTATTGTTGATTACATTCATCATGACTACTAGGATTGGTGTCATTTAAGGGGTAGTACTGTGTTGGATGTTGATCCCTCGTCCATTCATTGGTGTTGCCCGGAGGAAGGTTAGGTAAAGCTTAATATCGATGGCAGCTGTCTTGGTGCTTCCAAAATCATGGGAGGCGGTGGTGTCCTTTGTGACCATACAAGTATGTGGATTTCGGGGTTCTCTACCAACTTTGGAGAAGATTATCCTATCCTTGATGAATTGTTGGCTATAGGTCGGGGTTCACAATTGGCTTGGCATGTGGGTGTGAAGAATCTCCTTCTTGAGAGTGATTGTCTTGAGGCTGTCTAGATTCTCTCCGATCATTTTCATATCCACATTAATAATATCTCCACCATTGTCTCTAAGGTGCACGCTTGGTTGTCCCATGATTGGGTAGTGCTAGTTCGATTAACACGATAGCTGATAAATTGGCTAAGAAAGGGTCTCACTCTTCTACCATCTTCTCGCTTTGGTCTTCGGCTCCACCAGATTATTCTTATCTCGTTGACTTGGATGTTTCTTTTGCACTTTAGTTTCTTTTTTTTCATTTCCAATATACCAAAAAAAATGACTACGAGTTGGTCCAGAAATATGGATAAGATAATTTGGGATATAGGAAATAATATGCCAAGAAATAGGGGACACTACAAAGGCATGTGTAGTAAAACTAACTTCTAGTTGTGAGCTTCTAGTTGTTGGCTATAAAGGTAGTTAGAAACTTCTTATTGTATAAGTAGCTTATTAAATTAGAATTGTTCTATAAAATTAACTTTATAACTTGTTAAGAAAAATTAAAAATAATTGCAAAGTACATATGATATTTATTTAGTTATTGAAAAAATAATAATTAATAATTTGAGTATTTAAATACATAGATAATTTAAAATCAATCCTTTATTTTAATATATTTTTCTAAAAATACAATTAAGTTGTATAAGTTTATAGTGTTCTTCTATTGTTGACATTATATATCTAGTGTATTTTTTGAATTCAAAAACTATCTAGTGTATTTTTTGAATTCAACTTGAATTCGTGAAAGAAGATGATGAATATGAGAAAAGTGAAATTGATAAAATAGTTGATAAATAGATGACTAAATTGGCATTTTATTTGTTAGAGGATTAAATTGAAATACCAACAAATACATATATATATATATATATATATAATTCAAATACCAAAAAATGCCTAAATCAACTTGGAAATAATTATTTTACCAAGGTATCAAATACATTCCTTGCAAAAACATATTTCTTGTTTATATTGTTCAAAAGAATAAAGATCTTTTTTATTAGTAAGAGAGAGACAAATTCTTGATTTTATTTATATTTTTAATTTTAAAATATTATTTTATTATATAAAAGAATAAAAATATATTAATATTAACAGAGAGTATCTTTAGTGTCTGATTGAAAAGAGTGAAGCTGTGATTGCATTGGGATTTGAGAGAAAAACTGAAAACTAGAACAATGTATGTAAGGACACTTTGGTCCCAAACTAAGATAATAATAGTTAACAAAACACATGACAGTTTTTTTTTTTTGTATATAACAGATACAACGAAGATGGAGTGTCTGTTTTTGAATTGTAACTATGTGGAATGCCGAAGATTTCACCCCAAAATAAACTCTCACTTTTTTCCTTCTTCTCTTTCTCTCTCTTCTTCTTCATTTTCCCTCTCTCTCCTTCCATTCTCTTCCTCTGCCTCTCTCTCCAAAACCAGAGGCTCTGGGGAACCCGTAAGAAAAAACACAAACATCATTAAACCTTAATATCCTAACTGAACATGCCATGTCTCATCTCTCTCCTCTTTCTCTTCACCATTTCTCTCTCCTCCACAACCACCACAACCCTTGCTATAACCTCTCATTTCGTTTCTTTACCTGTTCCAGGTTCTTTATTCATTCATCTCATCGTTAAAGTTTTGATTTTTACATGATGGGTATTCTTATTTTCTTCATTTCTATTTTGGGTTTTTTTTTTGTTTTAGATGGTGTTGAAGGTTTTGGTGAGGGAGAGTTTAACGAGGAGCTTCCATGGAAAGCATCAATGAGATCTTTGACAGAAGGAGGAAATGTTACTGCAAATGAGTCTCTCATATTGGCTTCGAATAGGACCAACAGAAAGGACCCCACTGAAAATCTTACGCCTTACACCGGTGGTTGGAACATCACCAATACCCATTACCTTTGGGTTAAGTTCCCATATAACTTTTCTATAATCGCTTATAATTTTTGCCTTCAAAAAATTTGGCCTTTTTGTTTTATTTTGTACAAAAAAACAACTTTTTCTATTGGTGAAACCATACAATATTTCAAGAACTACAACTTCCAAACAATTTTACTTTTGATGACTCTTGCACAATGTTATGAAAAAGCAAGGATGTCTGGTTCAAATAATCTTCTCTATTTTTTGGACCAACTATTAGTTATTTGATTCTAACTTTGATCTTTTTACATCCTATATTTTAGTTTTATCTTTGGTTGAATACTTGAACTCAAAATTTTATGTTGTTATTGTTGTAACATTAGTAGGATTGTTTAGAATTATTAATGTTTGGCTAACTTAAAATTGTTGGCTTTTGATGCAGTCAGTTGCTTTTACAGCATTTCCCTTCTTTGTTGTTGCTGCAGTCTGGTTTGTGTTTTTTGGGGTTTCTTTATCCATAATCTGTCTCTGCTATTGTTGTTGTCCAAGACAGCCTTATGGTTATTCTCGTCTCGCCTACGCCTTATCATTGATTTTCCTCATTGTTTTCACCATTGCAGCAATGTAATTCACTCTATCTCTATCCCCTTTGAACCAAATCATCTATTGTGCTATGCTATGTTTGTTTCATTAGGCATTATAAGACTCTCTTTATCATATTTGTGTTTTGTTCATGTTAGAGCTGGATGCCTTGTGCTTTACACTGGTCAAGGGAAGTTTCATGAAAGCACCCGGGATACACTGAAATATGTTGTGGGTCAGGCTGACTTCACAGCCGAAAACCTCAGGAATGTGTCAGATTATCTTAGTGCAGCTAAGACGATTGGAGTTGATGCAGTTTTTTTGCCAACTGATCTTCAGAAGAATATCGATGATGTTGTGTCGAAAATATACTCTGCTGCTGTCACTCTTTCCACTAAGACCGCCGATAATTCAGATAAAATAAAAAAAGGCCTTTATGGAGTGTAAGTACATGCTTGAATCGTATTTAGGTTTTTGAAATAACTTCTTGCTAATAATCAACTGTTCTGCTCTGTAGGGGATTGGCTCTAATTATTCTTGCTGCTGTTATGCTCTTTCTTGCATTTGTTGGATTTGGTCTGTTTTTTCCCTTTGTTTTTTCCTTTTTTGTGTGTGTTCTTGTTTCATGCTATAGTATTCCTGTAATATTATCTCATTTGCTTGCATTTTGTGGTTAAAACTTTTTGCAGTTTGTTCGATTTTTGGGCTGCAGTGTATTGTATATTTGTAAGTACATTCTTTGAGGAATTCTCTATTTCCCCGTTCCTTCCGGATTTTTATTTCGTGCTGGGCTTAATGATGTGTTTGCCGTGGCTGCAGCTTAGTAGTTATTGGATGGATTCTTGTTGCGGTGACATTTATACTTTGTGGTGTATTTCTTTCTCTTCACAAGTATGTTGATTTTTTGTACCATCTATATTGAATTTATTTTAAATTTTACCTTAATGCCATGATAAATGTATCCTCGTCTAGTGGTACTATGTTTTCACCCTGGCATAAATCTAGGGTCTCTCGGATCCGGAGTTTTGATGGCACATTTGTGAAGAATGATAAAACCATTTTTTTAACCATGAAACCTAGCTACTTTTCAGCCTTTTGTAAATCCAAAATCATCACCGCTTACTGTAGGAATTAGAGTGAGATTGACGAGTTGGTAGATGATGCAGCACATGTATCATGTTACTCCATGTTTGTATTTTTCAATCATAAACGAAACAACTCCTTCCAACTTGAGAGCAGGGGAAAACTAGATACTTTTTTATTGCCATGGATGTTTTTTTTAGTGATTTGAAGATCTAATTTATGAATACTCATAAAAAAGGGAGGTCCAGTGTACGAGCTTACTGTTGCACCAAACTCAGCCTTACCCCCGTAATCTAATTTATGAATACTCGTAAGGATACCAATTTTAGTTGCATATCTCTGCCATTTGATGAAGTTCTTTGTTGCTATCATGACTTATGTTGCATATATAAAATATAATAAAAGACCTTACTTTACTGCAAAATTGCTAGTGTGGTTGGAGATACATGCATTGCCATGGATGAGTGGGTTCAGAACCCTACAGCACATACAGCTTTGGATGACATTCTTCCATGTGTGGATAATGCAACTGCCCAGGAAACGTTTTTACGAACCAAGGATGTGACATACCAACTTGTTACTATAGTTGAGAAGGTCATTTCCAATTTCACAAACAAAGATTTCCCACCTGTTGCTGTACCTTTGTATTACAATCAATCAGGTCCCCCCATGCCTTATCTCTGCAATCCCTTTCACGGTAATCTCTCAAGTCGCGAGTGTGCATATGGGGAAGTTACGTTAGACAATGCTACAGAGGTAAATGTCCAATTAATATTTTAAAAGTTTAATCTTTATCTATTGCCAAGAAAGAAAAGTCGGGGACAACATCTGGTATCCTGCAATGTGTGCCACTACCCTATGTCATGCTTTATGGCTATTCGATAAATATTTTATGTTATCATATCTCATCATTAATCATTATGCATTTAAGTTGATCAGTCGGAATGCATGGCACAAGGTTGTGGCACAAATTCGGGGACAATTATTGTCTCAGGAAAACTTAGTCAGACATTTTATTCCTTGAAGCCTTTTTACTATGATTTTCGGCCTAAAAAGATACTGTGAAGATACTAATATCTATGAAGCAAGCATTTTACCTGATTTAAGGTATGTGTAACATTCAGATTCTGTTTCAAGCAGGTATGGAAGAATTATACTTGTCAAGTTTCACCATCGGGCCTTTGTCAGACAGCTGGTCGGATGACCCCCACCATTTACAGCCAAATGGGAGCTGCAGTCAACATCAGTTATGCTTTATATCATTATGGTCCATTTTTGGTTGAATTACAAGACTGCACTTTTGTCCGGAAAACATTCACAGACATCAGCGACAATTATTGTCCTGGTCTGCTGCGGTATACTCAATGGATTTATATTGGATTGGTTTTGGTTTCTGCAGCAGTAATGCTGTCTTTGATCTTTTGGGTCATATATGCAAGAGAGCGGCGTCACCGTGTTTACACTAAATTCGTTGCCGGCTAAACATGTTAAGTTAGATACAATATCATTCTCATGTACATTTGAGTTAAGATTGTGTGCTGTTATTTATTTTACAGTTACATGTTCCCTATACCAGAGTATATATATCTATGTGATGTAAAGTTAAATATGTTACAACTACCTATTACCTATATACTTGAGTAAAGTCTTTCAACATGCAACGGTTTACTTGGTGGGAAAAAAAATGAGAATTTTATAAGCTATGTTTGTGATAACATTTCTTGTGTGCTATAGCCATGAAGGGTCTAATATCATTTTGAAAGGATCTCAATAGTTGGTGAAATATATGTGTAATAACTTTAGGGGTGTTTTAAGGAGCTGAGGTATTGTTTTTCTACTCTAATGGGTAGAAGTTTTGTGGTATAGAGTAATGGCTCCATATATGGTGCCCTTAATATCAAGAGTATGCTGAGGCTCCAATGAAGATTAATTATGGGGCCAAGATTGATGCCAATATGATAAGTTATCTTGAACTAGGCCGTTCGTGTGTGACATGATTCGGACCACAAAACTAGGGGCCCTCTTCATTTTAATTGTACCTAATACCCAAAACACACAATCTCATACATTAGGAACCTCTAATGATCAAATGTCTGCCCATGATGAACATGTGATCTCTTTTCATGTAATTCTAAAATGTTTACCTCTCAAACCAAACCATAAGTGACTTGTGTTTATTAAATTTAACTTAAAATGTAGGTTTATAAATTTTATCATAGTTGCATGAAGGGCTAGAAACGAGTCGAACCAGAGTTCAGCTCGGTTCAACGCGATAAAGATTGGTTTAGTTCGAAACTCGACTCGATTTTGATACGAGTTATGTTTTTAGCTCGAGTTCGGCTCGGCTGAAATTCGTGAACTGTTCGACTCACTTCGAATTGGTTCATTAACTCAATTAATTAATTTTTTTTAAAGAAATATTGTTTATATATAATAACAATAAATATAAAAAATAATGCCTTTTAATCCTAACCATCAATAATTGTTTGTAAGACCTAGATCTATTGTTCTCACAAATTTTATATGAGAACTTTTCTCACTTGAGTAGCTCATATATATATATCGAGCTAACTCATGAACCTAACGAGTTGAACTGTCTCCAGCTCAATTTCGGCTCGTTTATTTAACGAGCTCAATTTTCAGCTCAAATTCATCTCATTTGGTTCATGAACCAAGTTTTTCGAACTAAATAATGAATCGAATTTAGAACGAATTCCGAGTTGGTTCGATTCATTGTCAGCCCTAGTTGTAGGAATTGCCTTACAAAATGAAATTAATACATGAAAACTGCAAATGAGTTAATATTAAATGTTATCTACAAGGTGTTGCTTTAGTGGTGTAAGTCCTCACTGGTTTCTCAAGGTTGAAGTTTCGATTCTTGGAGCAACACTTATTGGAAGGGGCAGCCACGAACCCCAAAAGAGATTATTTCCTTACGCGAAAAGGTAAAAGATACTCTTGGTAGTACCAAAAAAATATATAATTTTCCAAAAAAGAGTGATTATCCTCACATTGTTACTAAATAAAACATAATTGTGTCATTTTTAATTGTGCAAGGATCAAGTAAGACTTATGTGCACTTGATAGGCAAGGTGAAAGTGTTTAACTGAGATTCATGCCACAAATTGATTTGAAAACTCTCTAGTGCTAGAAAGTCCAATACTAAAATATAAGAAAATATATATCTTACTAAAATTTTAAATTATTTTTGTTCAAAAAATAATTTAAAATTATGATCATTAAATGTTTATTTGTGTATGAATTCCCAAAATTAATTCATGAACTTTATAAAAGGAAGGTGGATATTTCTTGATGACAATACTTTTTTGTCCACTATTTTATTTCTTGTCAATTTTCCGTTGTTAATAATAAGATAAGATGGCAAAATGAGTTGTGCAAACTTCTGTAACCATAGTCTGGTATCATAACCTTTAAGATTATCATGAATGTGATTTCTTACCATTAATAAATGTCTACATCATTTAAAAAAAATTCATAATAAGTGAAGTGATGATCTAATTTTTATATAATGTTGAAGGGTTAGTGTTGGTACAGCAGAGCGATCGTTGTGCAATATTGACCATAAGCAATCAAATAAAGGACATAAGAATATATAGAGGAGAAGAAATAAGAGAATTTGTTAATGGAGTTCGGCCAATTGTGCCTACGTCCCGGGGCGCTGAACGGCTACCAAGATATTATTAGAGGATAAAAATTACAAACCCTAGCACACTCATGGGTCCACCTGCCCATGAGATGTTTCTGTTTGATGCTTATATCTGGTACACCTTACAACAAAGGACTTGAGTCCAATATATAACATTGATATTCTACTTTATTCTAATGCTAGACAATGTGAGACTTCATACATATTTTAAACAATACCAACAGTTAGAGTATCCTATAACTCTTTATTAATGATTTTTCCCCGGTTGATTAAAGAAAATATTCTAATAGGGGTGATTACGGGTTGTGTTATGTTAGATAAGATTTTTTCCTTACCCGATCTTAAATGTTAGTCGAATTATTTTTTGAACTCAAACTCGAAGACTAACCCGACCCTAATGTTGATTGATTCAACTTTTGAATCTAACTATATACTCGATTAAATATAATATATACACATTCTATACAAAGACTTCTAAATATTACTTATCATCATAAATATATAATTTGACATATATATTTTTTTTCTTTTTAATCCATGTGCATAGTGTATATATATATATATGATGAAAATTTGAAAAATCAATTATACTTTAGACTAAAGAAATGTACACAATAAGACAGATCACGTTAATCATATTTATCTCGTACCTAATCCTAGATATTAACCAAATTTAATTTTTTAATTTAAACATAACTCTAGATCTGATGAAACCTAAATATATTTGAGTCCGATAATAATCGTCCTAAACCTAGTAAACATTTAGAGAGCTGCTCACCCTACATTCAACTGCAGCAATATAAGATTTAAGTCTTGAAATAAAGCAGGTTGCAGTCAGAAAGCTGGTCATGCAACGTGTTATTGGAACACAGGTTCTTTTGGGAAGAAATGGTTGTAGAACGTTGAATGGAAATAGTTTGAAGTTTTGAACTGTGAAGGAAAACACATGCCGTGAATTGGGGTTACGTGTCTGTTATCTGTATGGTGAGATGCGTATTATTGACCCAATCATCATTAGAAAAGGACAATGTTGATATATCAATTCACTCCTTCATTATTTTCTTTATGCCACCTACGACAAGTGTCCCATGTGAGGGAAAATAGTTTGAAATTTGTATTTTATGTTCACATTTCAAAATTATCTTTTCAATCATTTATGATAAAGTATAATTATGAAGAGTTATCTTTAACTTGATTATTTGTTAGTACTATTAAATGTATTTCTTATTTTTTTTGGCAAGAAACTAATTCTTTCAGGGTTTATGGCCTCTTCCAATAACTATTGTCCAAGGAATCAAATCATTGATCTCTCGTTCATTATAGGGTCTAACTGGGTCTTATAGAACTATATTATTTGATATTAACTAACTATTAGAGTTATATATGTATATATTAGCTGAATTTTATATTAATTATTATTAACTTTTAAATAAAATAATAAATGATAAATTATATATTGGTGGTATAAAAAACTTGCAACTAATAAAACATAAATATTACCATCCTCATTTACATTTTGGAAAATATAAAGAGGAAAAAGGACGATTTGCATGAAAACTCAAGCAAAACGGTGAAAATTGTAAAACTAATGTGAGGACAATTGAGGAAGTTTTGCAGTAAAAAATATCATTTAATTTGAAAAATAAAAATTATAAAAATACAAAGTAATATTTTATATTATTTAATATAATATTATTGAATGATGACATGGAGATAAAATCTTTTTGAGATAGAGGATTCTATTCAAATTGATGCACCCTAATTGAGGTAGAAAGAGGGAAGTACAACACTTATTCTAGGTGTCACTTCTAGAGTTTTTCGTTTTCTTCTTTGATGATATTTATGTGAGGATGTTAAAATGAACAAATGGTAGCTTGAATTGTTTTATACAGTCAAACCAACAATTTTATTGTGTTATTTGCGTAGTTTGTAACAATTTTGAATAACACGAGATAATCTTTACTGACTTAGTCACGGCTAGGTCGCTCTCTTTAAGACGTTTCATGGTACTGCTAAAATTGTGCAAGCAGACTATCAATCATGTCATCCCCAGGATAAAACAGCTCAATTATTTGTTTATACGATTTCTTACTGCACTGTAAGAATCATTCTCGAATACACCCACAATACTGACTACTAGTGTCACTTCTCGAATTCCCACTTTGGCTGTCTGTGCCAATTCTTAAGTGTCATGGAAAGAAAGGGGGAGAAGGTTGCCGGAAATGTATCGGCGGAGTATTAGGGGAGAAAGAAAAGTTGAGAGGAAACGCCTTCAACTTGAGGTGCAAGTTCTAATGAGGGGAGGATGCCTCTATTCATAGCGTGAGGCCTCTAACGGATCCCTCATCCGACAGTCCAAAACGATGGTCAAATCTCAAATGGTCACATGATCTGACGGTTGGATACATTCTCCACGCGGATCATCTGAGATCTTCTCCTCCCACTCTTCAACCATGTAGACTAAGTCTCACACGTGTGACATGCATGTGTTGGGAGGGGTTTAAAAAGAATGTTTATTTAAAAATTAAATAAATATTTATTTAAAAAGAATGTTGGGCCTAAGCCCAAGTCCAAGCTCGACCCGAACACGAACCGAGCCGAGTCGGCCAGACAGTGGCAGAGGAGGAGGTGGTGGTGGTGCACGCGCGTGTGTATGGAGGAGTTTTGTTTATGTGAGTCCTCACTCACCTACAAAACTCATTGTACCCCTTGAGGCACACCCCAATGATGAAACTTAAGGCTTATAAAGCTTTCAAACTTCCTTCCTCCAAGCAAATTGTGGGTCTAGTGAATTTTCATTTCACAAACTCAAAAGTTACCATAAATGACATCATTAATGTGCATTAAAATCACTTCAAAAACTCATCATTTTCAACAATCTCCCACTTGAAATTAAAAAACGATTTCTGGGAATTTATGTGGTCTCAATAAGATTGTGCATAAACAAATGTGTCATACGACTTAAACCTTCGTATAGTGAACGCTATCCAGCATTTTCAAAGGTGTATTCTGTAAAGGTCATGCATTTTCAAAGGTGTATTTTGTAAATCTCATGCGTTAAAGGTCATGTACGTCTATCTAGTATATTGAACGCTCTAGAAATTTATGCCCCAAAATTTCATAGGAATCAGCCCCCACTTCCACATTCACATATGAGAGTCTATCAAGAGTACTCCTGTAGCCTAGGTACTCCACTCCAATTGGAGTATAGATCTCATTAAGAGTTTAACTCATCCTTATATATATTGTAGGAATCATGCTTCTCATAATTTTATAGCATGTTCATTCTCATATCACTTCACAACTTGTTATTACATATTGAACCTATTTCTGGGGATCTCCAGCCAGTTAGGTCGGGTTACCATCATGAGTGATCCTCGTTCTAACGGCAATAGTCCCATACTCTTAGAAGTATTATAGAATTTTTCTCTAGCTAGTCCTTTCGTCAAAGGATCTTCTAAGTTATTCTCAATGCGTACATGATTTACTCTAACAGCACATGTAGAGAGTAACTCTCTAATGGTGTTGTGCTTACGATGAACTTGTCATTTCTTACCGTTATAAAAGCGGTTCTCAATTTTTGCAATAGCTGCGATACTATCACAATGGATCAACACAACTGAAATTGGTTTTTCCCATAGGGGAACCTTTGCAAGCAAACTTCTCAACCAACTTGCTTCTTCACTAGTTGTTGTTAGTGCTATCATCTCAGCTTCCATAGTGGTTTGATCCAAAATAGTTTGTTTCTTTGACTTCCAAGAAACAGCCCCACCAGCTATGCTAAATATATAGCCATTGGTTGCTTTGGAATCATTTTTCTTAAGGTATCTCATTACCCTTTCTATAGCATACCAATGCTCCATACTAGGTCTACTGGTAAACCTGTATAATAATCCCACATCATAGGCAATGTCGGTCAAGTGCAATCAGTGGCATACCGAAGGCCGCCAATGATGCTAGCATACTCAGCTTGTCTTACACCTTCACTAGTGTTCTTAAAAAGTTTTACACTTGGATCATATGGTGTGCTAGCAGGTTTACAGTCAAAATATTTATATTTCTTTAGGATCTTTTCCACATAGTGAGATTGATCCAAAGAAATTCCTTCTTTTGACCTAGTAATTTTGATACCAAGGATTACACTTGTCTCTCCAAGGTCTTTCATATCAAAGTTGTTACTCAATAATGATTTCACATTATTCACAACATGAATGTTGGAACCAAATTTGAGTAGGTCGTCCACATAGACACATATGATAGTGTAAATGTCATTTTCTGATTTGTAATAAATGCATTTGTTACTTTCATTCACCTAAAACTCATTCGAGACCATTAAGTCGTTAAATTTTTCATGCCACTATTTAGGTGCATGTTTAAGACCATACAACGACTTATTTAACTTGCAGACCTTATTTTCTTGCACATGTATTATAAAACATTCAGGTTGTTCCATTTAGATTTCTTCTTCCAAATCACCATTTAAAAATGCAGACTTAACATCAATTTGATGTACTAATAAATTATGTATCACATCAATCGATATTAGTACTCTAATGGATGTTATTCTAGTAACAGGTGAAAATGTGTCGAAGAAATCTATATTTTCTCTTTGCCTGAAACCCTTAGCTACAAGGCAAGCCTTGTATTTATCCACCGTGCCATCATGTTTCAGTTTCTTTTTCAATATCCACTTACAACCAATAGGTTTGCAGCCAGAAGGTAAGTCAGCTAAATGCCAGCTCTTGTTAGACTCTAGAGAATCCATCGCATCATTTATGGCTTCTTGCCACAAATCAATATCCAAAGAAGTCAAAGCTTCTTGGAGTGTTGATGGATCATCTTCCAATGTATAAACCATATAATCAGATCCATACTCTCTAGCAGTCCTTACTCTCTTACTTTCTCTAGGTTCTATTTCTAACACATCGTTATTATGATTACTGCTAATCACAAGTATGTGACTAGTTATTGTGCCCCCACTATTCCCTAATGTAAAAGGGAATTTTATTTCATTGAAGTCAGCATCGTTAGACTTAATGATCACTTTTGCGTTAATTTCATAAAACATGTATCCCTTGTTGTTTACAACATACTCAATGAATATACATTATAGGCTTTACTTGCGAGTTTAACTCTCTTGGGGTCTAGTATCCGGACATAAGTCAGACAACCTCAAGTACTCAAATAAGACAAGTTTGGTTATCTATTCTTAATAATTTCATATGGGGAAATTTTGCTTTTAGTCTTTGGGATTCTATTTAGCACATAACATAAAGTTAATAAAATTTCACCCTACCAAGAGGGTGTTACACCAGAACTTAACATAATAGCTACAACTAATTCAGTTAAAGTTCTATTCTTTCTTTCAGCTTTACCATTCCTTTCAGGTAAAAATGGTGCAGTTGTTTCATGAATAATGCCATTTAATTTATAAAAATTATTAAACATGTTAGAGTCATACTCAGTGCCTCTATCGCTTCTGAGTTTCTTTATTTTCTTGTTCATTTGATTTTCAATTTCAATTACATATAACTTAAACATGTCAAATGCTTCACTTTTATTTTTCATAATATATACATAAGTAAAATCAGAACAATCATCAATAAAAGTGATAAAGTAACGTTTCCAATTTCTAGTTAACGTTCCATCTAATTCACATATATCTGAGTGTATTAAATCTAAAGACTCATATTCTCGATTAACTGATTTATGTGGTCTTTTTGTAATTTTTGCTTTACTGCATGATTCACAAATTTCAAAATCATTTTTAGATAACTTTGGAATTAAACCTAAGCTACTCAAATTTGAAATTGCACGTTTATTAATATGACAAAGTCTAGAATATCTAATATTAAAATCACACAACATGTAAACAGAATCAGAAATTTTATTAATAGAAACATCAACATTTAATTTAAAAATGTCATTAGTGACGTACCCTTTCCTATGGTCTGGGTAAAACCAGCCTTATTAAGAAAAAAACCAGAAACTAGATTCTTCCTCATCTCTAGAGTGTGCATCACATATTTGAGAATCAGAGTCTTCCCATATGTAAACTTCAGTTCCAATTAACCAGTTCCAGCAACAATAGTGGTGTGGGAGTCACCCAACAACACCTTCTTATCATCAGTATCTGTGTATGTTTTGAACATAGCACGGTCATAGTAGATATGGTGGGATACGCCAGTATCTACCCACCACCCATCAGTTCCTCCAACCATAGTGACCTCAGATAATACAATCACAAATGGTTCATAAACCATGTTGGCCTGTGGAGGACGATCCATAGGTTTATTTCTGCACTTGCATGCCATATGACTAGGCTTCCCACATTTGAAGCATATGAACAGGTTGTCAGAGTCATTCTTAGCAGGTGACTTAGCATATTGGACCTTTTGGAGGTTCCAATTCTTATTTCGACTGATATTCTTAGCCATATTCTCACTACGGTTCTGATTCTTGAAGTTAGTGCCATAAGGCTTCAGAACCATTCCTGAGAATTTCTTCTTAGTGCTATTGTTAGAAACAATCAGCACCCCATCTTTCTAATCTTGCTTATGAGCCTCTTCTTCAATATGAAGACGAGTGATCAGATATTCCAAAGAGATTTTTTTGGTATTATGTCTCAGAAGGTTTTTGAAGTCCTTCCAACTATGAGGCAACTTGTCAATTATGGCAGCCACATGAAATTGCTCATCTAGGGGCATACCCTCATAAATGATCTCATGAGCAATTTTTTGAATCTCGTGGGACTGAGACTCTACTAATTTATCATCAGTCATCTGATACTTGAGGTAGCGGCTAACAACATATTTCTTAGTCTCAGTTTTCTTAATATTATATTTTTTCTCAAGTGCATACCAAATTAATTTGGCAGACTTGTATGTGTTGTAGTATCCATTTCTTCTTTTTAAGCCTCATTTGACACCATTGGATATCAGTTTTCAGAACATGGGCAACCTTTCTCATAGTGAGGAAAAATTCCATCTTATGTTGTCAACGTTTGAAATTTGTCCCGTCAACCCGAAAAGGCTTGTTCAGGTCATAGTTGTTCGGTCCAGTAATATTATCTATGAATGTCATTACAGTCGAAACGTCTTAAAATTGTTGTTTGCGTAGCTCGCAACAATTTTGAATAGCACGAGATAATCTTTACTGGCTGAGTCAAGACCAGGTCGTTCTCTCTAAGACGTTTCGTGGTATTACTAAAATTGTACAAGCAGACTATCAACCACGCCGTCCCCATGATAAAACAGTTCAGTTCTCTATTTATACGATTTCTTACTGCAGTATAAGAATCATTCTCGAATACACCTACAATACTAACTACTAGCGTCAGTTCTCGAATTCTCATAGTATGGCTACTTGTGTCAATTCTTTATCCACAATACTGACTACCAATGTCAGTTCTCGAAATCTCACTTTGGCTGCTTGTGCCAATTCTTAAGTGTCACAAAAAGAAAGGGGAAGAAGATTGCCGAAAATGTATTGGCGGATTATTAGGGGGAGAAAGAAAAGTTGAGAGGAAACGCCTTCAACTTGAGGTGTGAGTTCTAATGAGGGGATGAAGCTCTATTTATAACGTGAGGCATGCGTGTGTTGGGAGGGTTTTAAAAAGAATGTTTATTTAAAAATTAAATAAATGTTTATTTAAAAAGAATGTTGGGCCCAAGCCCGACACGAACACGAGTCGGCCGGCCGGCGGAGGTGGTGTTGGTGCGCGCGCGTGTGTGGAAGGGTTTTGTAGGTGGGTGAACCTCTCACTCACCCGCAAAACCCATTGTACCCCTTGAGACACACCCCAACGATGAAACTTAAGACTTATAAAGTCTTCAAACTTCCATCCTCCAAGTAATGTGAACCTAGTGAGTTTTTTCATTTCACAAACTCAAAAGTCATCATAAATAACCTCATTAATGTACATTAAAATCACTTCAAAAACTCATCATTTTCAACAAATTCAACATATTGTTTTAAATATTAAAGAAGAGATTAAGAGGGTTTTGAACTAGTTTTTTCATGAACTATACTAACTCTTCAAAATTTAATTATATCTTTTTGGACGATGTAGGCATCATAATTTCTCTAGTGATATATGGTTTAAGCATCATAAATCTTTAAGGCACAATATTCTCCCCCTTCATAAAATTGTGAGACATAAAATGTGAGTTTCCCATTATAAAGTGTACACCTAGATTTTAAACTTTTATAACTACATAATTTCATGATATTTGTTACTAATAAGATATTGGTTTAATGGTTTAAGGATCTCTAAAATAATTAAAAGGTTAATAATTCAATTCTAAATAGTAACATTTATTATGAATGACAGACACGATTTTGAAAGAGATTAGTTCCTTAAGAGTGAAAAAATATAGTGGTGGTACATAAAGAAGTCATCTTTTGCTAAAATCTGCCTAAAATCTGCCTATAAAAGATATTCCTTATGATATAGAATAGATCTAAAGCAAAACATTACTGACAATCTAACGTTACAAAAGTAAATAGTACATCACTAAACCACAAATCATATACGAATTGAATCTAGTGCCTTCTTTGTAAGTATATCATGTTACGTGTCGTGTTTTTGTTTCCATCCGAAATGCTAATTATTTATTAACATATGCTGCACTTAAAATCACGTTTTATGCTTCAGAGACCCGATCTAACTTTATCCGAGAATTTGTTCTTTGCTTACAATCTCGCAACTCTCCTTTATCTTCAATGTATTTGATGCCAAACAAACCTAACTTTATTTTATCTATTTCTTTATGTATACTATATGATGGAACATACCCCACATAATGGGACGAGAAAAGAGTGTATGATTCTTAAACCACTTAATTTGTTAGGCTTACATAAATTTCAACTATTCCTGGTTATATAATTATCGCCCGATTCAATTGGAAAATGGATGAACTATCCCTATAATGATTAAATATATTGATCATATTAAATATACAATTAAATTGTCAAAACCATGTTGTACCGGTTTGCACATGAGAGAATTTTATATTTTTAAAATGAGACATCAAGGATTGGAAACTTAAATTTTATAGATTTTCCTCATCATCGGAACTTATGATATATAGAGTGCCAAACTTTATAGGATAAAAGATGTATTCTATATGGGCCGATCCTTCTTTCGTGTCATGTGTGTGACTACACCAAGTGGATTGTTAGTGAATTAAAGACTTTTATTTGAGTTGAGAAGTGCAGTTACACCTTGTTTTAAAAGAGTCCTTAAATATATGTTTGCGATTTGAGTTTTGGAGGGGAATGAATAATGAAAATGTAAGGCTTCTGAATCATCATAACAATATATTTTATGGTTCTCAAACATTCTTTTTTCATCTTTTTCCCTCCAACATTTAATTCGCAGATAGTTCCTAAAATCTCGCCTCCCATGTCATTTCTATTAACAGTCTAATAGAACTTAATCTAATTAAGTCATTCTCAGGCAGCTTATGATTGTAGCTCAATACAGGGGAAAATAAGAATCTTAGCACACTTGATATTATCAAACAAATGCAACCTTGATTTATCAGTGCCTAAATTCAAAGAAATACAATTTTATAAACCAGTTTCAGCCTCACCAAACCTTGTTAAGGAACCTGATAATTAAATAAAATGAGTACCACGGATCACGACTTAAACTTATAACTAAAGCCACATTTTCATCCCTAAAGAAGAAAGGAAAACATAAAATAGAGGAATACTCAATAAAAATATTTTAACCAATATAATTTATTTATTTTATTATATTTCAAACAAATTTTTTTTGTTATATATAAAAAAAAAGATGCAACCAATTGATAACCACTTTTATTGGGTGTTTAATCCAATCTATTATACATTTCTTAAAAAATAAAGGGATAAATATAACTTCTTCCTCCCAAATTTAAAACAACTACAACACTTCTATTTTTATTTTATTATTTCTATTTCGAAATAATTTAATATTAAATAATAAAATAGTGTTTATCCAATTTGTTTTCTTATGAAATAAAGGTACAAGTATTAACCTTTCCCTCCTAATTTTAAAAACCAACTACAAGCCGTTCTCTATTTATAATTTTTTTATTTTCGAATTTAATAAATATATTTCTTTTGAAAAGTTATTATTTGTTAAAAAATAGTTTTAGATTTTTTTAGGCTGAACAAAGCTCGATGTCAACAATAGTTAAATCAATTATACTTATTATTTTATAATATTAAATATAATAATATGTTGAAATATAAATAAGTTATGAGTTTAGTTTTACACCTACTGTGATATAGCTTGTTTTTTTTTTATAATTGAAATTGTTTTTTTAACCAGTGTCTTAAGCACCTAGCATGATAAAAACAAAAAATAAAATAAAATAAGTCATAGTTACTATTAATGATTTGTTTATAAGTCATAGTTCACTTCTTATGGTGGAGGAAGATTTGTAAGCTGATTTGATTATCCATTCTGTCATAAAAAAACACATATAAAATATATTATTTTACATACTATTTATTATATTTTCTTAACGTATATAATTTTTTCCTAAATATTCATTAATTTGTTCCACTAAGACAGAAATAAGAAAGGGGAAAACGTGAAATTATATAAATTATTCACATACTTATACAAATAACCTCTAATTTATCATCTATCTTTTCTTATACTTATATAAATCACCCGTAATTTATATACATATATAAAACAAATTTAAACAAACTTTTTCATCTATCATTATATGTAATTTTTTAAACAAAAATATATAATGAATGTGAGTAAGTTAATAAAAAATACAATATAATATGGAGACAAATTTAAATAGTATAAGTGTCAATATCTTTTTATTATTTTTGATTCGTTACAAAATAAATCATCACTACTAAGGAGATGTTGTTTAAATCATTCTTATATTATTCTGTAATGAACTAAAAATAATGATGAGACATTGACTTTTGTACAATTTGGACATGTCCGTACAATATATCTTATTTTGTTTCACTTAATTATATTCATCATCTTTTTGTTTAAAAAATTATATTTATACCTCTTGTGAGGGTTAAAGGTGTCAAATGGGTCAGTCCGCCAAAGTCCAAAAATCTATAAGCCTTGAGTATCATATTATGTACTTTTTATTGATCTGGACTTTTTAGCATGGACCGATCGAGCTTTATTAAAACCATGCTCAGATCGAGCTTACCCGGATGGGTTCGGGCTACCCATTTCTTATATTTTTAATCGTTTTTGGGACCTTTGGTTTGGTAATAAGTCATATGTGAAAATTATTTAACAAAATAACTTATAATAAAAATAGATAATAAATATTGTGTTATGGACTTTGAAGTTTGAATAAGAAAATAAAGTAATATCTAAAACAAATATTTAGAATTTACAATAATGTTAGAAAGTTAAACATTATATTATTTTTCCTATTTTTTAGGATATATTTTTAAGCATAATAACAAAAAAATGTATCTAATCAAATGAGAAGACATTAAACCATATAGATTCAATTTTTCCTTTCTTAATTGTGTATTTAATTATATTTAACTTCTACAATATAAAAGACAACATAATTGTTTATCATAGGTGTTAATGGATAAAGAAAATAACACACAAGATTTAATGTGGAAAAAATCCTCAGTGTGAGAGGAAAAAAACCACGGGCGATCAAGAGCAAAATTCCACTATGTAAAAAAGAAGAGTACAAGAAATCCTCTTATAATGATGAGGACAAATGACAATATTTTTTCTCACAAATACTCTCTCAAATGGAACAAGAATTCTCACCAAGAATGCACTCACAATATATGTGTAAATGAAAGAGATGTTGTGTGTTGTGAAGATGATTTTGAAGCTCTCTATATGTGTCCTTTTATAGGCAAGCAAAGTCTTGGTATCTTGGATTCCAAGCATTGGATGCTTGAAAACAAAGCCATAAAAGTGACATAAAATGCCCTTAAAGAGAGCCATAAAATAGTCATAAAATTCTTTTAAGGCATAGTAACGAGAGGCATCTAACAATAGGTAACTTCACACAACCAAATTTAACATAATAGTTCACATGAAAGTGTTGATAAAAAACATACAAGGGATTTTCAAACAAAATGTAAAAAATAATGATCATATATTATGATGATGATTATACTTTGACATATAGAGTTCATTTGAACTTGAGCTATCCTACTAATACTATAAGTCAAAGTGATATTATTTTTTGATATTGCCCAAAATTTTATATAAAAAAGTGAAGTTACAAATTATATTATCTTAAGGAGTAAAAGTCCCAAAGAAATAAGAGATTTGATAAATGGGTTAAGTTAAAAATCATATATTTTTTTAGTAAAAAGGAAATTATAAAACCACAAAAGCTAAGACAAGGAAGATAAGTCCATGTCCAAAAGATGTTGAAATCTAGGCGGGGCTAAGTGCCAAATCTTGAACGTGTATGAAGAATGTGACCCCAAGTTTGGCCATAAAATCTGCACCATATTAGCCTCTCTAAGAACAAACATTAACTTAACAATCTAGTCATGAGTAATCTAAGCATGGATATTACAGACAACACTCAAAATACTATGAATACGAATTTGAGACCTTTCTGAAATAAGTTGAATAGCCTCTAGACAATCACATTCCAGGATAACATTTTTCAGACCCAAGTTCCAGGCAAATTGAAAACTCTGCTCCATAGTCAACAGCTCTGCTAAAATAGGAGTTCCAACTCCAAAATTGACAGAAAATTCATAAAGTCATCGACTTAAGTGATTACGAGCAACATTGTCTCCTCATATAACATTTGATTTGACAAGCGTCCAGATAACACCAATGTGTCAATGGACTCCTCGGAGAGAGTTCCATGCCCCAGATGACGTCACTTCCAATAATCATGATAGATATTGCGGATAACCAAATTAATGTCCTAAATAGTGTCACCAAATATGATGTTATTTCTCCATCTCAAAATCCACCAAACACCAGCCAAAAAATTCATACCATTGATATGTTTGGTGTTTTCTACCAACCAGTCTTGAAAAGATTGAGTAACCCAAAATGAAGAGTTATACCAACCAAGTCTTGACTATAAAGAGGAAGACTCGTGACAATCCTGAAAAATATGCATAAGATTCTCAACACCAACACCACATCTCAAACAACTAGAATCTGTTGCCATATTTCTCTTAAACCAAAGCTCATTCGAAGGCAAAGCATTATGAATTCCAAGCCAACATATTAGCTTTATCTTTTCTAGTACACTGAGACGCCAAACCCATTTCCACATATCCAGCTGAGAAACACCCTAATCCACAAAAGATTAAAGCCAACAATAATCTGAATTCGCTATATAATTACCTGATACATGTCCATCCCAAATCCAACCAATATCATCTTGTTGCGTGCCAGGAAAGTATTGTTAAAATCCTAGTTAGCTTCATTCTAAAGATCTCTTATCTGAGGCTAAGTATTTGAACTATTGACATAGTTGACATAATTTCAAAGCTTGTCCAATATTCATACCAAAAGGACTAGTCCCCATTTCCAAATGATATGTGAAATCTTCCTCTGTCTTATGGGTAGCTTTCACAATGCTCTTCCAAGTATAAGACACGATCGCTTTACGTGGAGCAAACAACAAGGAATTATCTCCAAGGTACTTATTTGAAAGGACTCTACACCACAATTTGTCTTTACGACTAATCATATTCCATCTAACCTTGCCTAGAAGAGAAATATTTTTCGTTCTTGCATTCCTTAAACCAAGCCTGCCATCATGCTTGTGATTAGTAAGAACATCATAGCTGACCAGATTAAGGCTTTCCTTATTTACATTGTCACCCCACAAAAAGTTTCTCGTCATCCTGTCAATATCATTATAGACATTCTGAGGAGGCCATATGACCTGCATAAAGTAGATAGGAATAGTGGAGATAACAGATTTAGTAAGACATAAATGCCTAGCATTGTTAAGGAGATCCAGCTTCCAAGTTTCCATTCACCTCTGGATTTTCTCCAAAATAGAATTAAAAGTAGTCGTGCTAACCTTGCCCTGAATGAGAGGAATCTCTAGATAATTACCAAGATTGTTAGAATAAATACTCATGAACTTGTTTTCCCTATGGTTTGTAACAAGTTTTGAGCACATGAACTTCGATTTTGCTTCATTAACTTTTAATCCTGAAGCCTGACAGAAATCCCTCAGAGTAGAAGACACCAACCTAACCTAAGAGACAGTCGCCTTGCAAAAAAGAAGAACATTATCAGCAAATAGGAGATGAGATATAGGAGGATCACTTTTAGAGAGCTTGATAGGATGTCATTCACCAAGCTCCACTTTTTGATTGATATAGAGAGACAACTTTTCAATGCAAAAAGCAAATAAATAGGGTGACATTGGATAGCCTTGACAAAGATCTATGTTCGGTTTAAAACCAGGAAGCCTATAATCATTCCATAGTAAAAACACTTCTCCAGAACGAATGCACCACATGATAAGACTATCTATTATTGTAGGAAACCCAAACTGAAGAAGAGTAAATTGAAGAAAATCCTAGTTGACTCTATTATAGGCTTTCTCAAGATCCACCTTAAACGTCATACCCATTCTTAGCCTTGGACTTATGTAAACGATGCATCACTTCTTAAGCCAAAATGATGTTATGAGTCGTACCTCTACCAGAGATGAAGCTACTCTATAAAGGCCCAACAAGATCATCCAGAAACGACTTCAAACGATTCACCAACACTTTAGTAATAATCTTATAGACCACATTGCAAATACTAATAGGTCTTAAATCCTTCAAGGTAATAGGATTATTAACCTTAGGAATGAGAACGATTAGAATCTCAGCAATTCGAGCATGAGAACAACCAAATTGAAAAGCATTAGAAACAAATTTCTAAATACCATCATCCAACATATTCTAATACTTCTTTAAAAAGATAGGTTGAAAGCTATCATGCCTCAAAGCTTTAAAAGTATGCATGCTCATGATAACTTTTGTAATTTCTTCCTTCACGACCGGGGCAATCAACACATCAATACCAGATCGAGACAAGACTGGAGTGTTAACCTGACATTGCTCAATGTGAACCCTAGTGTTCTCACAAAAACAACTTTTTAATATACTTAAGTGTTTCATCACCTAACAGCTCAGGATCCAAGCACCAAGTTCCATCATCTAAGAAGAGACCATGCATGTTATTTCTTTTCCGTCAAACAATAGTATGTGTATGAAAATTTAGTATTCTTGTCCCAAGAGACCATTAAATTTATAAGTTTGTTTGTATTGGATATAACAAGTATGTTAAAAAATTATGTATTAATATTAAATGATATATATATATATATATATATTAAATAGATGAAATATATTAAAATTTAAATAATTTTTTTAGTATTATGCGGGCTAGCCTACGGAAACCGACAACCCACTTAGGGTGAGTTTGAACTACAATTTAATATATATAAATTCTATATGGATTTTTTATTCCAAACTCATTTGGATAGCCCATTTTAATTCTTTAGGGAGGATAATCAATATAATATATGTATATAAATTGAAGCAAAAAGAGGTGAATATTTTGTATAATTTTACTAAAATTTATGGGATGTGAGTGTAATTCACTTTTAATAAATAAAAACAAATCACCGGCACATAAAAATGGTTGAGAATCAAATTGCAATATTTGATTAAAGAAAAATGCAATTAGGCAAATTGGTTTTAATAAAATAATTAGCTATTAAATATCTATCAAGCTCACTCACAATCACAAGTAACCAAAACCCAAAGAACACAAAAAACAGAGAATTTTCAGAGAGAGAGAGAGAGAAAGAAAGAAAGATCGAATGAAGTTGATTCTTAAAGAAGGTAGTAGACCACCATGGGTGAGTTTAGGAGCTGCTGTTTGGGTTCAAATTGCATCTGGAAACACTTTCACTTTCCCTCTTTATTCTCATTCTTTGAAATCTGTTCTTGGTTTCAATCAACGCCAAGTTACTCTTCTTGGTGTTGCTAATGATATTGGTGAAAATGTTGGTCTTCTTCCTGGTCTTGCTTGTAATAAATTCCCTCCTTGGGTTATTCTTTTCATTGGTTCTCTTGCTTCTTTTATTGGTTATGGTATTCTTTGGCTTGCTATTAGTGGCACTCTTCATTCACTTCCTTATATCTTGGTAACTTCTTTTTCTCTCTTCTTTTTCTTTATTTTTATTCAAAGTTTGTTACTTTATTGCCTTAATTCAAAATTTAATCATCTATCTCTCTCTGGGTGTGATCTAGTTTTTATGAACATTCCTTTTTTGATCTAGTTTTTATGAAGCTTGTTTTTGGGTAGTGTTATGGTTATCAAACATGGTCATAGTGTAGACTTGGTAGTTCACTGATTAATAAAAATTAATCCATGTTCCGATTGATTTACCTGTAAGAGTGCCTATATTCCATGTTCCGATTCGTATCCTTGACTAGTGAACTAGATTCTTTACCTGCATCTATTCATGCAAATGCAGGAACCCTTGTTTATTTTTTCACTATACCCAGGAGGCGAAGCAGTGGTGCTTGCTCAAGTGACACTGTTCTTCGGCGACATAGAGCTTTACTTCCAGACAACAACTTAGTGTTAAAATTATCACATTGTTGACCCATATCATATAGATTCAATATAGTTTCGTGTTGGTTGTCTGTCTAATACAACCTTAAGCTTTTATAGGGGCTTAGGACCTGCTATGTATAGCATCAAGCAATGTTACTTAACAATGTTACTCTTCCAAAAACAATGGACTTCAAACTACTTTTAACCAAAATCAAGGTTATCCAAGATCAAGTTTGCAAACACACTAAATCAAATTTTTTATTTTATTCAATTTGGGTTCCTTCTGTACATATTATCATTTGTTGTTCTCTAAATATCTAAATAAATCTTAAACTTAGCTTGATTCTTGATACAAGATCAAAGATCTCAAGATAACCACTCCTTTATCGGGATATAAATTTTTCACCTTACCAATACCTGAAATACATTTATAAACTAACACACAGGGGTAGAGGATAACCTTGTGTTGCAGTAGGAATGGTTATCCCAAAATTCTTAGAAGCCAAGATTCTCACATAAACTTGGCCCCCTTAAATAAAGTATTGTACTTCTTTGGTTTCCTCAATAAAAATCATCTAGTTTTGCCTCTGCATCGATGTACAGTTTTTCACTTGCATGGCTTGCTCTTCTTAGGTCCCCGTGCACCCAAAAAAGCAAGTAAAAGGGGATAGGAAGAGTTTCTTTCATAAACATTTTCCTTATTGCAGATGGGCCTTTGAAGAGTTTAATGCTGCATTTTCAATCCAAAATGATATGACTGAAAAGGCCTAATGACAATTTACTTGTGTATCATTTTGCAGCTATGGTTTGCACTGGTTATTGCTTCCAACAGTAGTGCATGGTTAACCACAGCAGTTCTTGTAACCAACATGAGAAATTTCCCTGTTAGTAGAGGCACAGTTGCAGGAATCCTTAAAGGGTATGGGGGGCTTAGTGCTGCAGTTTTTACTGAAATTTACAGCATAGTGCTTCATAATTCTTCTTCCAAGTTTCTGTTGCTCCTTGCCATCGGTATTCCTGTTATTTGCTTCAGTATGATGTTTCTTGTTAGGCCTTGTACCCCAGCTTCTGGTGATGACTCTACAGAAAAGTGGCATTTTCTATTTATCCAAGGTTCTAGCGTGATCTTGGGTTTATATCTTCTTGCAACTACAATATTTGGTAACATTGTTACATTTAGTGGCATAGTTTCCTATATTTTGGTGGCTGTGATGATTCTGCTTCTCATGGCTCCGCTTGCTGTCCCTATAAAGATGACACTGTTTCCTAGGAAAGCTTCAAGTTCAGACTCGCCTGAGCAACGAGTAGGATCTTCTGACTGTCTCACTCAACGAAAAGATGATAACACTGAGCCGCTGCTAGCATCTTCATCAGCAGCATCCCTTGGAAGTTTTTATGATCAGGATGATTCATCTGAGGTTGCTATGCTTCTTGCTTTGGGTGAGGGAGCCGTAAAGCAAAAGAAGAGAAGGCCTAAACGTGGGGAAGATTTCAAGTTTACTGAGGCTGTGATAAAAGCTGATTTCTGGCTTCTATTTTTGGTTTTCTTTGTCGGTGTTGGCACTGGGGTTACAGTTCTCAATAATCTAGCTCAAATAGGTATTGCACAAGGTGAGGAAGATACCACAACCTTACTGTCAATTTTCAGCTTTTGCAATTTTGTGGGTCGGCTCGGTGGAGGAGTTGTTTCAGAACATTTCGTCAGGTCAGTGACCTCTATATATGCCATTTAAATTTAAAGTATATACTCATATCAGTTAGAATCTGAAGAGATCAATCATAATGATTGACATACATAATAGATGTCGACAACTATTGCTAGACGAACATGGCACTTGAGCATTGCATGAAATTAATACATTTATTACCTTCTCATATTTAACTGAACCTTATTAATGAGGATATATTTGCTACTATCATTCAACTCCAGGACCTTAATGGTCCATTTGCGAGTTGAGATTTGGAAGGGAAGGGAGGGAAAGGGAAGGCTTTAGAGCCATCTCACAAGTATGTTTCATGTCTCAAAAATTCAACTTGCAAACAGATCCTAAATGAACTGGATGCAAACCAACACGACAATTTAGTTTGTCCTGGAACTGAATATTAGTAGTGTATTAGTGCGCCAAAGAACAACCAACTTTCTCTGCATTTAATTATTCCAATAGTTTTTAATAACTGAGAGTAATTACATCTCACTTTTTACGATTTTCAGGACAAAAACAATCCCAAGGACATTCTTGTTGACATGCACACAGACAATTATGCTCATTGTATACCTCATGTTTGCCTTTGCCATCAAGGGAACCCTTTATCCTTCAATTGCATTTCTTGGTGTCTGCTACGGAGTGCAAGTTTCTGTGATGCTCCCGACTGTTTCCGAGCTCTTTGGTTTGAAGCACTTTGGCATATTGAGCAACTTCATGTCATTGGGAAATCCACTTGGTGCAACCCTTTTCTCGGCTATGCTAGCAGGGAATATATATGATAGTGAGGCAGCAAAGCAGATAGGGCTCATTGATCCCAGTCTTTCCTGCCTGGGTCCAAGTTGCTTTAAGCTGACCTTTTTCATTCTATCCAGTGTGTGTGCTGTGGGAATCATCTTTAGCATTATCCTGACTTTGAGAATTAAGCCTGTTTACCAAATGCTTTATTCGGGAGGTTCTTTCAGGTTGCCTCAGACGTCTTCAAATCACTAGATAAGGTAAAGTTAAATAATGAATAAAGCAGAGCACTCCTTAGTTCTTTTCTGTACCAATAGTGATAGTGTTTCCACCTGATCTGCCATTGTTGTAATGCATATACAGCTGAGCATCAATCTATTAGGGGACCAAAAATTTGGGCACCGGCGCGAATGACTATCTGTTTATTAAAGTACGAAATTTTGGTATCTCACGTGTGCCTGTTTTGGTGTGCCTGTTAGGCTGATATCGATTATACTGCCTGGTAAGAAGTGAGAAAGGATGAACTATCTGATATGATCTGTATAATATGAGGATTGAAGTGAATTTTAATCTTTTAGATACTTTTGAAACTCACATGTTTCAGTATGAGATGGTACAATTTTTGTGCTTTTATCTGTATCATATACTAGTATTACTCCATTTTACTCCTCCTGAGTTTTCTTCTTCTACTATTGGTTCAATCCGGAGTCCAACAACTACTCAAAGTGTTAAGAGATCTTTATTCATTTAGCTCTTGAAAACATGTACATTTTTGTTTAAATCCCAGGGATCCTCTACTGAACAGAAACAATTCTGGTCTAGTTGTGTAGGGCCATAATAGGCGGCTTAAACTCGAGACCTCCGATTAACTCGGCTAACTGTCTAACTCCTTATCAGCTGATGACTACATTGTCTTCCTCCAAAATTCAAGGAAGAAGATCTTTAACATGCCTCAAAATGACTTAGTCACAACAACATGTGATAACTTTTAATATCTTCATTGGTAGTGTGTGCTTGGTAGATATGATCAGAGAAACATGATAGGATGAGTTGAGTTAGAAATGTACATGATATGATAGTTGCGGTTCCTTGTTCTAAGAAAATCCTTAGTACAACAAAATTAAAAATAAAATCTTTAACTAATTAGCATGAATAATACTAGAGAATAAAGTATATTCTGGTATGAGGAGCCACTAAAATCATGACATGTGTCAGATTTAATATTTTCTACAAAAATATTTCTAAAACTAAACAAAATTACTTGTTGGAAGAGATAAGTTATTTCCTGATATGGATATGTAAGATTTGTGGGGTTACCATATCATCCCTAAGAATCTAAATAGTGCTTTGTACATATCAAACCCACTTTATGGTAGCATAACAAGTTGAGCTTCAACAATAATACTATAAGACTGTTGTCTATGTTTTATTAGGATGAAGCATATATTTTGTCTTAAACTTTGTATTATTCAATGTATCTCTTGTTTCTTATTTGATTATAAAATGTAAAGTTTATATTTATTTAATTTATGTTTTATTTTTTCGACTAATAAAAAATAAATAATACATAAAGTGATACAAAGTTTGAAATGGTAGGCAGTTTTACTTCCATTTGCACTAAACAATGATGAAGATATGGAAAGACAGTTGTCAATTTAACTTTGGGCACTATTTCTTTAAAAAAAGTTCAATGCACCATAGCATAGATGGAGATGTCTTGCCTCATAAAACATTTACTTAATCTATAAGTCATTTCACATGGTTTTGCTTTCATTCTCAACAATCAATCAATCATGAATTTTAATGTAATTGATATCGTTTATATTTCTTTCCCTTTTTGATATTTTTAAATTTGAAAAATAACAAAGCACTCTTTTTGTTTTTTATAATTTAAAGATAACAAATAGTATAATGGGAGCTTAGAAATGTTAAGGATTTTTCTGCTTTTTGAGAAAATTAATGAAAAAAGAGTTAATTACACTGATACCCCATGAGTTTTAGTGAAATTACACAAATTATCCCTCACTTTTCTACAACTACACAAACCTCTCATAGTTTTTATACTTCTTTCATTACACTGACCACCTCTGTATGATAAACAAGTGTAATATTTTAAACAAAAAAATGTGATAGATGCAATTATGTTAAACAAAACGTGGTATATTGTGAGGAAAAATCCAAATAATATACAAATCAATGTATCTTTATTATGTTTGGTTATAAAATGCATTAACAATTCTAAAGAGATATTGTTTAAATTGCTCTTATACTATATCGTAACCAACCAAAAACAATAAAGAGGTATCAACTCATATATTATTTGGACTTGTCTCCACAATATACCATGTTTTGTTTAACTTAATTGCATTTATCACATTTTTTGTTTAAAATATTACACTTGTTTATCATACAGAGGTGGTCAGTATAATGAAAGAAGTATAAAAACAATAAAGTGAGGGATGATTTGTGTAATTTCACTAAAACTCAAAGAGTATCGGTGTAATTTACTCATGAAAAAATGATCCACGTTTAAGATGGATCTAGAAAAATGTATAAGGCATCATAGAAGAATGGAGAAGAAAGGAGAGGGGGAGAAACTAAGAGAGAAATTGTATTCCACTTCTTAGTAAATAGTTTACAACTGGTTTTATTGATAAGAAATTCTAAATCCGCTAAAAAATCATGTTATACGTCTTTCTTATTTTATTTTTAGAAATATTTATATAGAAAATGGTTTAACATTATACATATCATAATTTTAATAATGGGGCGATGTAATTTATCTTTTGATAAAATGAGATATTTTATTCCCTATTTTTATATGTTTCCTTATAAACTTTGCCGGGAATACCCAATGGCACAAAACCATGGCTAAGGTAAAAACAATGATATATCAATGTAAAGATGTAGTTCTTTTGATACATTGGACATTATTCAAATAACCTATTGACACTTTTTGATCTAATTCTAGGAACTGGTCTTGTCAAATAAAATATTTTACATGTTTGTATTCATATGATTATATTTTGAGATGCATCATATCCAAGTTCATATGATGATACTTCATAATATATATAAAGCATTTGCATTATCAATGCAAGAGAAAAGTAATAAGAAGATAAAGTACAAGTAAAGAGAATAAAGTTAGAAAGTTAATTTTAAGGGTTGTTTGGTACAAGAAAAGGGAGAGAAAAGAGAAAGAGATAACTTTTGTTATATCAAATTTTTGAAATGATTTTGAAGGGTAAACTTGTATTTTATAAATGCAATATTTGCAAAGATAAATAAAAAGTAGTGGAATCCACCAGATTTTTCTACCACTTTTTTATCTTTTTATTTTCTATTCAATCAAATATGAGGAAAAAAATGGAATTCTTTCATTTTTTATCTTTTTTCTTCTTAAAATCACACCAACCAAACAAAGACATAATCATATTGTGGGCCAATAACTTGTCATAAAATAAAACATTATAGAGGAGATACTAGACATGAGTCCTATTTATAGGAAACGCTAAATCCCGTAACATATCAAATAATAAAATATAATGGAAGTCATTTACTAAAAGATGCATACAAATATTTCATAACAATTAGACAATTTTTTCTGCATTTTAAGAAAGTTAATGGAGAAAGTGTGGATGAAAAGAATATTCACATTTATAAATGGACATACGTGCAAGGGTTAAAAAAATTATATAACTCCTTAATTAAAGGGGACAGGTAAGTATTTTTAGTAAGGCTTGTTGAAGATTCAAAGGTGGGTCATTTAGAGTTTTGATTTTGAGTGTAATATTTATGCATTGACAATATAAAGATTTATACATATTCAGTGTATCATTTACCATTTATTTATATTATTTTTATTTAAGAGTTAATGATAATTGAAAATAAATAATAAATAATATAATAATAGTGTAAAAACTTTCGTACAGATATCTTTTACGTTTGATTTTTATGATGGCAGTATGGTAGGTCACCAAATTGATTGGCCTTTAACAGTTTACTTTTTGTTTTGGCCCATGATGCCTCTAACCTAATTCACTCCCTATTTAGTTGGCTACTATCTCAATTAAACATAGTAGAGCATCATAAAGACTGCCACAAATCTTGATCCAAATTTTTGTTCAAGTACCCTTTTTGTTTTCTTATAAAATAAGATATGGGCTCTTATATTTTGTTCTTAAGTATATTTTTTTAAGCATCGTAGATTTGTTCTAACCTAACTATTCTATACATTGATCCAACTTTTCCCTAAAACTATCATAATTAATCTGCAAGGTGTATAAGCAAAATAAAGATTATCATCTCATATTAGTTTTCTATATCATTTCCCACTCTAGGTAAGGTAGTGAAAAATAAAACTTTTTTTGTTACAACGGAAATGATAAGCAGAAACTAAAATGCAAAAGATCAATCCAAGGCAAGAAGATGAGAACAATCAGCTGGAGCTGAAGACCAGAGCGAGAAATTGGTAGAAGAGTGAGACCCTCTTTTAGCCAAGTCGTTTGCTACCTTGTTAGTCTCTCTAACAACAAATCTAACCACCACGACCCAATCATGGGATAGCTAAGCACACACGTTAGAGACAACAGTGGAGATACTATTCTCGTGGATCTGAAAATTCTCATAGAGTATTTGGACAGCCTCAAGACAATCGCTCTCAAGAATGAGATTCTTCACACCCATATTCTAGGCCATTTTCAAACCCCCGATCCATAGTCAACAATTCAGCTGGGATAGGAGAACCTTCTCCAAAATTGATAGAGAACCCCAAAATCCACATACCTTTATGGTCACGAAGGACACCATCACCTCCCATGTCATTGGAAATACCAATGCAGTTGTCATGACATTAAGCTTTACCTGAACTTCCTCGGGGCAACACCAACGAATGAAGGAAGGATCATCATCCATAGTAGTGTTACCCCCTAAGTGAATCCAATCCTAGAAGTCATGATGAATGTAATCGGCAATAAGATGGATATCCCAAGGAATATCACCTAGAATGGAATTATTTCTCCATCTCCAGGCCCACCATACACCATCAAGAAAGAGAAGGCCATTATGACGATTATAGTTATCCAAAATCCAACAACGAAATGACTGAGTCACCTAGAAAGAAGGTGAAGTCCACCCAAGTCTAGATCATAAAAGCTTCGAATCAGGACAATCCCTGAAAATATGCATAAGATCCTCAATGTTAGCCTAGCATCTCAGACAAGAAGGATTTGTAGCCATATTCCTCTTGAAGCAAAGATCATCGTAGGGCAAGGCCTCATGAAACTCCAACCAAATCATAAACTTCAGCTTCTCAGGAACACAGAGATGCCAAACTGACCGCCAGACATCAGATAAGTTATTACTATCATCCTCGAAATACTTAAGCCACCAATACTGTGACTTAGCGAAATATAATCATGTTGCATGGTCATCCCAAAGCCAACCATCTTCATCAACCGAAGAACCTGGAGATATATTACTACAAATAAAATCTATCACCTCAACAAGCACGATAGGTTAAAGCCTACTAAAGTCCCAGTTACCTTTAATCCAAATAGCCTTCACTTGTAGTTGAGTATCAGATATGTGAACAAAGCTAACATAGTTGCATAAAGGACCAATACTTGTCCAATTAAAGTACTAAAGGGATTGCTCCCCCATTACCCAGATGAAGAGAGAAACCATTCCTAAGCTCAACGGAGGCCTTTATCATACTCCGCCAAATATAAGAAACTGATGTGCGAATAGGAGAAAACAACATAGACCCCTCTCCCAAATACTTGTCCTTTAGTACTGTACACCACATCTTGTCATTGTTAGTTAACAAGTTCCAACAAAGCTTTCCCATAAGAGAGATATTAGAAGCTCTAGAATCCTGAAGACAAATACCTTTTTTGTGTGCCTAGTAAGCACATCCCAACTCACCAAATTAAGACTCGTGATGTTGGCATCCCCACCCCAAACAAAGTTCCTAGTCATATTGTCAATACTTTTGCAAACATGTTGGGGTAGCCACATGACCTGCATGGTATAAACCAGAATAGAGGATATAATCGACTTAGCAAGACACAATTGACCAGCCTTGTTAAGAAGATTAGCCTTTCAAGTAGTCATGCGCGTTTGGATATTTTCCAAAATAGGATTGAAAACAGCTATACTTACCATCCCATGAATGAGAGGAATGCCCAAGTACTTCCCAAGATAACTAACCACTCTCACAGAGCATAATGACATGAAGTTGTTTTTTTTCCTATTAGTCACCATTATAGAACAAGTAAATTTCGATTTATCAATATTAACCTTCAAACCTCAAGCACTACAGAAATCCTTAAGAGTCGAAGACACCATCTGAACTTGGGCATTAGAAGCCTTACAAAAGAAAAGAACATCATATGCAAAGAAGAGGTGAGAGATACGCGGGCCACCCCAAGACAGAGTGATATAATTCCACTCATCCAACCCCACCTTCTAAGAGATAAGAAGGGATAATTTCTCCATGCAAAGAATAAACAAGTATGATGACATTGGATCCCCTTGGCGAAGTCCCCAAGCTGGCTTAAACCCCTCAAGTCTAGACCCATTCCATAAAAGCGACATATCCCCCGATCGAACACACCACATGATAAGACTGACTGTAATAATTGGCAAGCCAAACTGCAAGAGAGTATCCTGGAGAAAATCGCAGTTCACCATATCATACACCTTCTCCAGATCCACCTTGAAAGCCATGAGACCCGCCTTGGTTTTGGACTTATGAATATGACGCATAACCTCTTGAGCCAAAATAATATTATTAGTGGTGCCTCTTCTAGGAATGAAACTACTTTGAAGAGGACCCACTAATTCATCCAAAAAAGGATGCAACCTATGAACCAGAACCTTATTGATAAGCTTGTAGATCACATTGCAAAGACTGATTGGGCGAAGATCTTTCTAAGAAGTAGGATTAGTGATCTTGGGAATAAGAACAAGAAAAGTCTTCACAATGTGAGAATCCGAAAACCCATACTTGAAAGCATCAGAAGCAAGTCTCCAAATATCATCACCCATCAACTGCCAATCCTTTTTGAAAAAAATTGGTTGGAAACCATCCAGACAAGGAGCCTTAAAGGACTGCATACTCATAACAGCATGGGACACCTCTTCCTTGTTAGTTAGTATATTGGAAAGTGTTATCATTACCACACTGGTTATCAAACCAATTATTGGACATGTGGTTCAATCGGCGATTTATCAATTAAATTGTATATCAACAAAATTAGATATACATAGATATTATATAGTCATTATGCTAAAAAATTAATAAGGAATATAATAAATATTTTTATATACATCATTTATTAAAATAAATGTGAGATTTAGTGGTATATTATATTTTATAAGTATCAACAAATGTAACGTTTATATATTTAATCATTAGAACTTTGGTAAAAGTTAAGTTACTTTTATAAAAAAAAATGAAATTTTAAATTAAAATCGACCAATATAATTATATGATCGGTATAATTGTATGGTAAACAATTTTCCATTTTAAGGGCTACCGGTAGCATTGTATGGTACCATGCGGTTTTCATAACCATCATATTAGATGATAAGTTAATGATCACATCGTGTAATTAAAGATCAACTTGTTAATCATTATATATATACATTATTAATCACAAATTTATGTATGATTAAGCAAGTATAAATATTGGGGTGAAATTAGTAAGATTGTTGGGATTGTAAGCAAAAAATATTACAAATTCTTGGTTGTGAGTATGTCATTCATCACTTATGCTCAACTACCGTCCAAGTTCCATTAAAAGGAAGGTTAATAATCAATTTACACGTTCTTTTCTGTGCTGCTATTTATTTAAAACAATAACTTGCAAATTTATTGTGAATAATAACGTATATGTATTGGCTAATTAAATGGACAATAAGTAGTTAAACCTATCAGTACACACTTGCTTTTTATGAAAAGTGTTATTATTTTTTTTGGTTTATCATATGCATCATTGCACTTGAGGTAATTTTATCCGAGCCGGAAACCTTCATAGATATGTTGGGCTAACTCTCTTAATAAATATATTTTTTCATCCATAAGACTTAAACTCGAGGTTTTGCTTAAAAAAAACATCCACTTGCATGAAAAGTGTTATTTGAATAGTTCTTTACAAATTTGGATAACTTTGTGATTTATAAGTATTTTGCTTTATGAATAGTAAAATTATTTAAGTTATTGGGAATAAATGTTTAGGATCCTACCACGTTCAAATGCAGAATGAACATTGTATAAGAATTCAACAAATAAAATTTCCATATTAGAAATTTTAACTTCAAAAATAACAAAATATATGTGAATCATTTTTGTACAAATTTTATTGGTTAGATCCTTAAGCAATGCAACTCTCATACTTGGGGATTGACAAACATATACTTGCATGCATTGGTGGCTACCTCCAAAATATCTTGTAATTGGTACCGACCATAATAATTTATACTAGATGATAATAAATATTATGATACATGTTATGTGGTTACTTATATTTTCATAAATTGTTTTTTATAAATTATATATAATTTTTTATTACTTTCATATTCTACCTAATTCATTTTATTTTATATTAAATTTTAGTAATGAAGCAATGACAAGTTTATTATGTGTATGATGTAATAATTACTTTTCTTTATACATTAATTATTATAAATTATATAAGAATATAATTAAACTTAAAAACTCCTATTTTTAAATTATGGATTGGGTCAAGTGGCTGCAAACTACAATATTATTGGCGCAACCATATCATACTATAATATATCTATACTGGATTACAATATAATTTTGTCATACTGAATTTGAATCATATTAAATTTAAAAATATTTATTTGATCATCATAAATCATAGTACAATTGTTAACAATGATAACAAGTTGTTATCATTGAAGGAAATAAGGAAGCTATGCAACTGTGTCTAAAACCAAATTAAATAGCCATTTACCCACCACATTTATACACAACCACTCAAGTCTTAAAGTATTCACCTCCCAAACTATACATTATAAATTAAATACCAAACCCAAACCTTAACAATAGAGAACCATCCCTTGTCTATCAATCAGCCATGGACTGGTTCTCCTGGCTATCCAGGACCACTCTAGAACCGTCCCTTGTCTACGAGTACGGCCTCGCCTTTTCGCGAAATGAACTTCAGTTAGAAGATGCTATCTACTTCAACCATGAGTTTCTTCAAAGCATGGGAATTTCAATTGCCAAACATAGGCTAGAGATTCTCAAACTTGCTACAAAAGAAGATGGACCAATAATGTTACTACGTACGAAAAAACTTTCTCTTGTCCTTAAAAAATGCCTAAGGAAGTGCATGAGCATGGTTTTTCGCGACGACGACAACGGAGAGGTAAAGGAGTACATGCCACAAGAGGCAAATTGGTATCAAGGGAAATGGAGAAGGGCATTGGTGAAAGGAGAAAAGGGCATGCAAAGAAGTAGAACTATAGCATTATCAGGACCTTTAGATGGAAGAATGCATGAGAAAATTATGAGCAACAAATTGTTGAAATTGTCTGGGCCTATTGATGGAAAGATGAATGAAAGAATGATGTATACAAATAGGAGTCCAAGGCCTATTGATGGAAGGTTTATGGGCACACCAAAGCATCCAACACTAGCTTCTGGTCCAATAGATTCAAGAGCAATGGTTCATAGTAGAAGTCCAAGGCTAATGAGGTCTTCAGATGAAAGGGGTGAGAGCCCAATGGGTTATAGTAATAGTCCATATAATAATAAGACCAAAGGTGATACTGATTATGATGATGAGTATGCTATGTGGCCTACACTGTTTGAAGATCTCAAACCTACTTAATCATTTTGTCCTTGTTTTTTTGGGTGTGTGCACTTGCTTGTTTTCTTCCTCTTTTTTTGGATAGTCAATGATATTTCCTTATCTTATAGATCCTATTGGATGTGTGGTTATGTCTTCCAACATGTGTTGCTCACATGAATCAGATCTTTAAACTTTATCTGTAAATCTAATGAAGGTTTTACATATCATATGAAACATGTTGTGTGCAATATTTTATCTCCTCATAGTTCTACTTCTATGTACATTGAACCACTTTTAGCATTTATTATGTACATAAATTCAATCATAATATCATCTCATATTAGCTGCTTTTCCAAATTGATATGGAATGTTTTTAAACAATATAAAAATAATAGGAATAAACAAACTTTTGCTATATATTACAAGCGTGAAGAAGTCTTTAGAATTAGGTAAAAGAAGTAAATGAGTTTAATAGCATATAATTGAATTGACTCATAAACGTAATGCCTTAAAGTTTTTGGTTAAGATGTGATGTCAAACTTATTTATATGTCTATTTCACTTAACCGATAAAAGAACACATTAACAAACTTAACCGATAAAAGAACACATTAACAAAGATATCTCATTCCTAACAAGAGATATTATAGCTAATAAACTCATGATGGAAGCATAGCCCAGTGCAACCCAAAATGGAAGAAATCCTAACAATATATGAACTTTAAGAAATAAGAGCATTTGTGCATTTAGGCGGTCACCACAGATTCTGTCCGATGTAAAATGAAAGACTAAAATAATTTATGTCCAAATATGTAAATATTTTCATGATAAACCAAATCCCACTTTTTCAAAGATCACCAAGGTTCATTTAAATTTCTTACATATAACAAGAATATATGTTATCTTCGTAGGGATAAGTCCATAAACTTAAATGGTGAAAACTATAGTTCGTAAAATATTGTACTTTTGAAAATAAATCCATCAAACAATTCTCCATGAATGTTTATGGTTCCTTTAGAATAGTTAAAATCACAATGTATCTTATATAAAATCAGGTTACACTAGACTTATGGGATTTTTCCTACATCAAAATTAATATTCTAATACAAAAATAAAGCGCACAGAACACTTAACTATAACAGAATGATCCATAGAGCATTGTTATCACTTTTATCTGCATCCTCCAAAACATTTACCAGAAACATTATGAACAATAGTGATCCTTCACAATTTGATTTTCTAAGGAAATTAAATGTATGTAGAATCTTAACTATACTTTCATGCTAACAACTTGTTCTATTCCCTTCTTTGGTTCTTATTGTGTGTATCTAAGTCATTGTTCTGAATCATCAACTTCAGAATCTGTGACCATAACAATCTCCATATTTCGGTTTTCTTGTCTCACTTTATCATCCTTCTGATCCTTTGGAAGCACATTACAGTCAATGGTGTGCCACACTGGTCTCTCCTCTTGAAACAATCTGCATGTAAATTAAAAGCATAACAAATTACTATATGGTAGGAAGATGTTAATATATGGGCATCGCCACGCACCCCGAAAGGGATTAGTTCCTTACGTATAAGGTGAAGGGATATCCTTGGTTATACCAAAAAACTACACAGAAAGATGGAAAGAAAGAAAAGGCTTACGGGTGCTTGCATAACATAGGGCATTGAACAGTAAGTGCATACTTGCAAGTGGAAATCTCTGTGATTGAACTAACCATTGCTCTAGGCTCTGAGCATACAAACCTCACCTGTGATAAAATTTTGGAATCAGTCTAATGAAGGGAGGATTAGAAAAATACTAGATTTTATGATTTCATACCTCGGTCTCTCGTGGTTTATTTGTAAGATCACATGTGGTTCCGTTAGTATATATGTGAGCATGATACCTGAATGAAAATAATGAAGTGATCAAGTATCACATCATTTATCATGTGAAACCAATTCAGGAATTTTATCACATCATATCTTCATGCTACTTATGTTATCTATCAGTCATTCAAAGAAGGTACCTTTGAGATAGATCTTTTGACCGGGGATCCTTCAATGTAGAAATGTCAGAAAGGTTTTGGTTAAAAGCAGATGTAGCCTCTGGATCATATACTCCCAAGACAAACTCCTGGACCACCTACAACAGAAAAATGTACAGTGATTATCATACATGATTATACCATTATACAGATCTCCAATAAAAATAAAAGCTCAACAATTATACACATCAAAGTTGCTAAAAAGCACTTCTATTGATGAACAAATATTAATTTTTTTTAAAAAGAACTGTACAATCACCACAAGAATGGTAACAACGGAATTTCGATCCTCTCTTTTTAGTAAATAACAGGAGAAAGTCCTGTTATAACTTTTAACCCAAAAAAATAAGCTTTTGTTAAAGAATTCAAGATGATACCTTCTCATCCTCCAAATGTATTTGCCGTAACTTCTTTTGATAGCAAAATTCGTATGACCACCAACCTTCTTGCTGCACACATACATTAACAACAGTAAGAAAATGAGTTGCAATAGCACCATATATCTAAAAAGGACCCCCGAAAGAAGCAAACTATCAGATCATAATGAATCCTTATTAATATATCACCATTCAAGACAAATAATGAGATATAGATACTAACTCTGATAAAGCATGGACCCTTTAACACTTCCAGCAGTTCATCTGGCGTCTTCTGTTTAATCCTCTTCTCAGTTCCAACAATCATGCTGCTAATATTGGTCTGAATAACAGGCTTTCCACTTTTTTCCTTTTCCACCTTAGGCAAGTAACAGATAAATTTCTGTCCATTTTTATCCGGTATGACGATAGATTCCTGATCATCATCCTGTAGATGAAGCATCCTCAGCACATATCAAATGGTCATGGGCGTAAAATATAAAAATGAGGCTGTCACTGCCCTCCACCCCAACCAACCCCAAAAAGGGGGCAATCCAGTGCACAAGGTTCCAACTTGGTAGGGTACGAGGAGGGATAGATATATGCAGCCTTACACTCACAAACGAGAGACTTTTTCATGAATTTGAACCCGTGAGGCCGTGAGCTCCATATCACAGGACAACTATTGTTCTGCCAAGGCTTACCCTCCAACCCAACCCAAAAAAAATTGTTTACAAACGAACTTGAAAGGTCAAGTATGACCACTAGAAGGTCATTTCCATAAATTGTAAGTTACTGAGCTATTCTAGTTTCAGGCTGCAATAGGCCATTAGATAGTAAACTATTTAGATCCTTAACCTAGCAAAACGGACCATGCCCCTCTTATATGCAATCACATTTGTCATGTTTGGACAACCATAGTTTTGATTCCGAACTAGCACAAGGTGGGTATAGTGTATACATTATTTCATTCATGTAACAGGCATAAAAAATAATTCAAGACAGACTCTAAAAACAAAATCAATTTGAATGTTCAACCAACACAATACTTCCTGCAACAGAAGTGTTACGACATGAAAATTTTGATTTCATTTTCAAAACTAAAGGGGAAGTAGTATCACACTACATTCAACATTCATTTCAAGTGTAATTTAACAAGTAAAAAGCCAAACATCACATTCCAACAACTCCAACAACAACCAAACCATTTTTCCCCAACAAGTTGGACAAAGTTATAATATTTTATCATAAATCATGTCTATAAACAAACCATTTACATATGAATCCCTCCTAATAATGTTGTGTATAGTCTTTCTTAGTGTCCCTATACTTGTAGTAATCGTGCTACCCGCCATCTAATCTACTCACTTTGTCGGGACTTCTAAAGGTCTCCTTCACTCAAGCCTAAACCACTTAATGTGAGGTTCTACCTTCATTTCTATAATAAGTGAATAGGTGACTAGGTACTACTTACGTCAACTTTCTCTCTCTGTTGCATTCATTCCTAATCCTATTCTTGTGTGTCTACTCATCCAACGCCACATTATGATCTCTACTACATTTAGTTTATTTTCTCGGCTTTTATCAGACAACATTCAATCTCATACAACATAGTTGGTCCTACATATGTGTGGCAAAATTCCGCCTTTAAGTATAATTTCCAATAAGAATGAATATTCCAAAGGAAATAATAATAAATTATAAATACGACACAATTATCATAACATAATAAGTTATTTCCTTCAGCCACTAGAATTATGTGTTCTATTTAATTATTTTATACAAAAATATTTCTAAAACTAAATAGGACATGTGTCATACTTCTAGGATCATGGTACGGTATGAGGAGATTTTATTCTCTTACAATGATATTGAAAATTAAGCTTACAGGAAGAAAAGGTGAATGTTGTTGATGGAATTCAATCTTATATTTGGGTTCATGAGAGCTTCCACCACCGAATGTGGTACCTGTTTGCAATATTGGTAAAGATTTTATTAAGCTTAGATTAAAACAAAAAGTGGAAACCTAAATGGATAAAATTGAAAATACCGAGATTAGCAGGGAAGATTTGTTGAGAGAAGACGTGAGTAAGGAAAACGAAGTAAGATAACAAGAAGATTAAGAACAGTGCCTTCATCATATGTTGAATCTTTAAACCTGAGAATTGGAATAGGAATAGGAATAGGAATTGGAATTGGAATAAGGATAGGGATAGGGATAGGAGTTGGAATAGGGATAGTAGGAGTGAATTGGGATGGTGATTGGATGATGGTGAAGACGAAGACTGAGAGAAATGGGAGATTGCATCTCAGGCTGCAATAGCTTCCACGTCAGCAGACCAATTCTGGATTGCCACGTCATGGAGATCACTAACAATTTGCTTCACCAAACTATAATCAAGGTTTTGTGTTGTGCTTAATGATAGTATAATTGTATATTATTTATATTTAATAATTAAATTAGTGGATATTAAATATGTATAAATTGTTAGGCACATTAAGTTTTAACTATTATCTTTTTTTGTTTAGATTTTTATATTGTCATTGCATCTTAGAATGACAATGGGCACGGGCGGGCACGGGCGGACAAGGGTAGTAGCTACCCGCTACTTGTTTCAAAATAGAAGAGTAATACTCATACCCGTCCGTACCCGTATGGGTACCCGTGTGCGGGTATTCGCAGGTATTTTTGGGTACCCACGGGTACAATGGATACATGCGGGTTTCCTCTATTATAAATAAATTTGTACTTCTATTGTGTTTCAAATAAGATGAAACTTAATTATTTTTGTACATTTTGATTGAATATTTAACAAAATGCTAGATTTATTGGTGTTTTCTATTTGTGTGATTTTTTGTTCTCATTTCTTTAACAAAAAGTATATATTTTCTTTGTAAAACATATGTGTTTCTACACATATAATAATATTTGTAGGGTGTTCTACCACCAAACTCAATAAAATATGTAAACAAAGTAAAGAGAAAAAATATACATAGCGTAATAAATGTTAGAATAATGTACTTTTTATTTTAATTAAATATAATATATTAATCATATAAATAACGGGTACTCGCGGGTACGGGTACTATAATACTCGTACTCGCCCGTATGTACTACAGATGTTTTTAAAAACTCATTTATAATATCTGCGGGTACCCTTTTGTGACTCGTGCCCGTACGGGTTTTACCGGCGGTACCTACAGGTACGAGTTTTTTTGCCATCCCTAATTACATCATTCATCACTCATTTTAATTATCATATACTTTTAAATAAAAATAATATAAAATAAATAATGATAATATATTAAATGTATATAAATCTTTATGTTAATAGTGTATAAATATTGCATTCTAATAATAAATATAATTAAATTAAATAAATCAAATAAATAATATATCTTAAGGTAGCTATTCCATGACCATCCATGGCACTTTCTTACCCACTAGTTCTAAAAGCTTCTTAGCATGTCATCATCATTAGAGGTGTTCAAACACATACCATTCAAAAATAAAATTGAAATTCGATCCAAAATAAATTAAAATCGTAAAAATCGAATATCATTGGATTGTGTTGACTTGTAGCATTATATCTTTATAGCGAATGTAAATAATATTGTGAAAAGATTGTAGCAATATTAACTTGAATGTCTACAAATTTATCACTTTAAAATATATTAGACTTGATATTTTAGTCATGTTTATGAGTTTGAAGTGTATGTGAAAGTTTAAACCGAATCAAATCGCATATAATATTTAGATCGAAATGGATCAGATATCCTAATGTAAACAACCTAAGTTGGACCACAAGTTAATTATGTGTTTGGATCTCATGATTTTTTGCCTAACAATTTATCCAAACCGACCACGAACACTCTCAATTGTCATTATAATTAGTATAAATATCAATTTAAGTCGCTCATGTTTTCAGTGAGCATTAATTTAATTCTTAATAAATTTAAATTACTATTTTTGTCCCCAACTTTCAAAATCGTTCATCCACGTTAAGGTGGAGAAATTTGATTTGAGATGTAGGATTCAAAATTTTGTTTACCAATAAGGACTAATATAGTACTTACACAAATCTTGAGAAGTAAAGTGAGTGTTTTGGTGGAGCTGCTAAGTTCACAAATATTTTCGAACGTGAAATCACCACATAGACAATTAACATGTTACATCAGCAATTATATTGCCATTAACTATTGCGGATTAACAAAAAGACTAACATGAGTCACAACTTCAAAAAAAAAATTGCCACATGGTTAAGAACATACATATTAAATGTGCATTATCTCTCTAAGTATAAAAAATAACTTCAAATTTTCTTATTTTGAAATTGATATCCTTCAAAATTCAATGTCTCTCTTTGTTCAATTTGACAAAGTTTAAATATACACAATATCACAGTGGAACTAAGTTTAAAAATACTTGCATCAACAACTTAATAACTTATTGAATTAGATTATAAATATTTTTACTTAGAATTAAACTCAAAACATACTCATTTATTTGATCAATAATTTCAATAGTTGATTCAAGTATTGTCCTTGTTTGTAAAATCTTTTATTTTTTTAGTGATCTTGTAGATTTGGATAAGTACTTTGAACTATGACATCTATTGGATTATTAAAATTAACAAATGTATATGTCATTGGATAGAAAATGACGTAGTTATGAGAATTGTAAAGAACAAATAAATAATATAACTCTAATTAATACATACCAATGATATTATATTTTTGTTGAAGCGATTATGTACAATTACTAATAGTTTATTATAATATTTTAAAATTGTATTCTTGTCTTGATTATATGTTTTCATCTGTACGGTTTTTACACAATAATATTTTAATGATCTGCAATGAATGATAGATGACACATAAAATAATTAAATGATATTAATTGAGAATAATTACTACATATTTCATTTACTATATTTAAAATATTTTTTCAAAGTTTGATAACAACTTTAATACATAATTTTAAAGTAGAAACTAAATCATCATAATTAATATCAATAATTCTTTATTTACAGGAAAAGATGCATTTCAGAACAATCAACTTTTCTTTTTAATTAGTATTAAAAATGATTAATTTTAATATATAAATTAAATATCATCAAATTTTCTCATTAATTGTAATGTTATAATTCATCTTATTAATAATACAATTGAATTACTGACATTAACTCACATTAATGATATTAAATTAGAACATTTAAGATCTATTTAAAATAATTAGTATTAAACATTGTTACTTTTATGAAATAAATTTATTATGTATCATTTTTTAGTCAGACAAAATAACAACAAATTTTGTTATTAATTGTAATATAATAACTCATTCTCTCTAAGTTTTCTGCTATTTAATTGTGTGGATATGAGTAGAACTACCATAGTTGTTAATACTATTTATTACTATAAATGCAACTCAAATTTATCACAAGGACAATCATGAGAAGGGAAACACCCTTACACGTCTTATTGTTTAAGGCAATTCTATACCATACTTCATCCATAATAGTCATTTCCTATTGTTTAAGTCTTAATGTAATGGGTACTTACACCCTATTTTCTATAAAATAATTAGCTTATAATAAAATACATGTTTAAAATTAGTAATAATAATTAGTAATATTTGTAAAGTAAAAGGAAAATAAATCAGTCCATTCGATAATTATAGCAATTAATTGGTGATATTACGGTGATAAGAAATAAAAATTAGAATATAAAAGAGAATAACGAAAAGAAAGAGGATATGATTTTATAATAACTAGCGTGTCGACAGACACTTCTTATTTCCTAATATTAAATATTTAACAGAATCGTATTATATTTTTTGCGATAAAAAATATAAAAATAAATTGTAATTCTTTTAAAAAACTACATTGATAATATGATATTTTTAGGTATATAACTTTCTCTAACTCCTATTAATATTTTTTATTATGTATAAAACCATTGTAATAATATTTAATTAGAATGGTAAAATAGGTAATAAGAAATTACACCATATTAAATAGTTATAAGATGTTTTGGCTTTATATATAGTATAGATATATTGGTCAAATTATAATACTTTGAAATTTTAATTAGTATTATTAATTACATTTTTCTCTCTAAAAATGATAAAAATAGATTGAGATAGTTTAATATATATGCAATAACAGTATAAAAGGTTTTAAACGTTTATATTATCATTCATCATTTATATGTTAATTATTATTAATTATTAAATAAAAATAATATTAATGAATAAAAAAATAATTGTATTAATAACTTTTTACTGGTAATACATATATATTACTCAAAAATATTGTTTATAATAAATTATTTATTGATTTTCCTCAATGTAATTATCTTTTCGTTATTTGTTATCTTCAAAAATAAAAAATTGTGAAAAAAATTATTAATATATTTTAAATATATCTAACCATAATTTCATTTTACATATTTTGTTAAAATAAACATATAGTAAAAATATGTAATAGCATTGATGTTCAAATATAATCCAATTATCTAAGCATTTTCTTTTCATATACTAGCAATATGTATGACAAATGAATAATGAATGCCACCGGATGATGCAATGGCCATATATTTTTGTTTGAAAATAATCATAACATAACTCAGAAACAATGAAATTGAAAACAATAATATTAATTAAATTTGAGGAAAAATACAATGATCCACTTTATGAAACACCAACCGCTATTCATATCATTAAAATAAAGTAAAACAAAAGCATAAGTTTAATATTTATTACTTCAATTTTTTATACAACTAATATATTATAAATCAATTATAATTAATTCATAAATAATGAATGTTCCATGATACATAGACTGTCTAAAAAGAACATATTCAATGTTTTTATAAGATATTTTACATTTTCTTTATAGTGTTACTCTTTTCACACACAAAATTTGTATAACTAATAATATATGATTTTTGTATTATTTTATGAGAAGAGGTGTATGAATCTCTAACGTCTAAAATGTCCTATCCTAACAGAATTTCTTCTTTGATATTATTATTAGTTAATTTTGCATCATAGATTCTCATTCTACATAAAATGGACCATAGTTTTTACATTATCTAAAACTTTATTTCTCTCTTCTGCTTTTGTGGCTTTTACGTCAAGAATGTGATATCTTACCCATTACAAAAGCACCAAACCTTACCTTTTCTCACGTTCCAAACCTTTTTCCTCTCTCACGGTACCTCAATTTTCCTCCCAAAGTTTCAACCTTTTCCTCAGAATTTGTCACCCAGATAAGTTTTTATTCCATTCCAAATTCTGGGTTTTGCTCTTTTTCCATATCTTATAATTCTTATTAGACCATAGAGAATTTTTCTCAACCTTCAAATCTGAGTTGGGTTTGTCCTTGTCCCTTCTCTGAGTTGGGTTTTGTATTACCATAAACAATTCCTGATTTGGGAAGAAGGATGAGAAAGATGCTTTTTTTGTATTAAATGTGTTCAGATTCCTTGAATTCTAGCCATTATGATAAGGACAACCTAGTTGATTATTCAGTAGTACACACCTTTTAAGGGTTTTGAGTTTGTTTCCTCAAACCTGTCACTGTTCTATATATAAAGTTGGTCATTTTGGTCATGTTGTTTTTGTATCAATTTCACTGTTGTGTGTATTTTCCATCTGTCATTGACTTTTGAATATTCAGCTGAGTAGCTTATCTGAACCTATTCCTAACTAAATTGTTTTGCTTTGGATTGTTTATATTGTGTATGCAATTGATTTATTTTGAAGAAAAAAAGTATCTTTCTTTCTTTCTTGTGTGTTTGAGTGGATTGAATTGTGAGTGTTTTCGAGTACGGTGAGAGTGATTATCTTGGATTGGTTTGTTTCAATTATTGTTGTTGGATTGCTGAGTCGAAAATGGGGAAGAAAAAGAAGCAAGTCGGAGAAAAAAGTGAAGATAGTGGAAATCAAAGCAAAGCTGGAGATAAAAGCCCGAAATCATATGACAATGATACTTTAGTATTTATATCCATGTCTCAAGAGTTAAAGGATGAGGGGAACAAGCTGTTTCAAAAGCGGGATGTTGAAGGAGCTTTGGTGAAATATGAAAAAGCTCTCAAATTGCTTCCGAGCAATCATATAGATGTGTCCTATCTTCGGAGTAACATGGCTGCGTGCTACATGCAGATGGGACTTAGCGAGTATCCGAGGGCAATTCATGAATGTAATTTGGCTCTTGAAGTAACACCGAAGTACAGTAAAGCTCTATTGAAGAGGGCAAGGTGCTATGATGCTTTAAATAGGCTAGATTTAGCACTGAGGGATGTTAGTACTGTTTTGAAGATGGAGCCAAATAATATAATGGCAACGGAGATCTCAGATAATGTCAAAAGGGCACTCGAAAAAAAAGGATTAATAGTAAACGATACAGAAATTGAGTTGCCTCCCGATTATGCTGAGCCTCCGTATGGTTTGTCTACCAAAGAAGTAGTGAAAGAAAAGATGCACAAGAAAAAAAGCAACAAAGAGAAAGTGAAGGCTCCTGATAAAATTGTAGAAAAGCAAGCTGAGGAGAAATCCGAAGAGAAGAAAACTGAGGACCGTATTGTTGCAAAGAAGGCAGAGGAAAGTATTGCAGAAAAGATGGCTGCGGACAACACTGTACAGAAGAAGGCTAAAAAATCAAAAAAGAAGGACAGGGAAATAATTGATGAGAAGAAGGATGATGTTAAGGAGGTTGTCGGTGAAAATAGTAATGGTAAAAGTGAAGTTATGCCTAAGAAAACAGCTAAACTTGTTTTTGGTGAGGATATAAGGTGTGTTGAATTGCCAGTCAACTGCACCCTGTTGCGGCTAAGAGAAGCTATTTGTGACCGGTTCCCAAATCTTGGAGCAGTTCTTGTCAAATACAAAGACCAAGAAGGTGACTTGGTCACAATCACTTGTGATGAAGAATTAAGGTGGGCTGAAACAGGATCACAGGGTTCTATCCGGCTGTACATAGTAGAAGCCAATCCTGATCAGGATCCATTCTTTGAGAAACTTAAAGTGAAGGATGGGAAAAATGTTGGCATTGTTAATGCTTCTGAGAATCATTGCATGATGAAAGCAAATGACATTATTAGCTCATCTTGCATCGAGGATTGGATAGTTCACTTCGCGCAACTGTTCAAGAACCATGTTGGATTTGAGTCTGACAGATATTTAGATTTTCATGAACTTGGGATGAAGCTCTATTCCGAAGCCATGGAGGAGACAGTTACGAGTGAAGAAGCACAAGGCCTATTTGACATCGCAGGAGGTAAGTTCCAAGAGATGGCAGCTCTAGCTTTGTTCAACTGGGGAAATGTGCATATGTCTCGGGCAAGAAAGAAAGTGTACTTAACCGACGATTCTTCAAAAGAGCATATGCAAGAACAAATTAAAAGTTCATATGAATGGGCACAAAAAGAGTATGCAAAAGCTGGAGAGAAATATGAAGCAGCCGTTGAAATTAAATCAGATTTTTATGAAGGCTTCATGGCACTTGGACAGCAGCAGTTTGAGAAAGCAAAACTTTCTTGGTATTATGCCCTCAGTAGTAATATAGATTTAGCAACATGGCCCTCCACCGAGGTTCTTCAGCTTTACAACAACGCCGAGAATAATATAGAGAAAGGAATACTGATATGGGAAGAATCAAAAGAGCAGCACTCGAGTGGAACCAGCGATCCAAATGATATTAGATTACATTTGCAAAAGGTGGGGTTGGCATCAGATGAAGCCGAAGCACAAGAAACAAAAATGAGGTGCCAAATAAACCTCCTGTGGGGTACCATGCTATATGAACGCTCAATCGTGGAATTCAAATTAGGACTACCAGTATGGCATGAATCTCTGGAAGTTGCAGTTGAGAAGTTTGAACTTGCTGGAGCATCTCCAACAGATATTGCTGTAATGTTGAAGAACCACTGTTCGAATGACACTTCCGTAGATGGTATGTTTTCCAGCTTAGTTAGAAATTCTTTAGCCGAATAGATATATATTCATATATACTAACACACTTTCTACCAACAGGTCTAGAATTCAAAATTGATGAAATAGTACAGGCATGGAATGAGATGTATGAAGCTAAAAAGTGGCACAATGGTGTTCCGTCATTTCGTTTGGAACCCTTATTTAAAAGGAGAGCATCTAAAATTTATCATGCTTTAGAGCTTGCATGAGTTGCATGTTTGTCTGCAAATTATTCAAGAAAACAAAGCCCAACCCGGTCTGCTTCTGTGCGTGAAATGCTGTTGTCATCATGAGGTAATCGAGTGTCTGAGTATCACACTTGTAACGCTCGTGTTATTTTTTAGTTTGGTTATTATTAAACTTCAATAATCTGCCTATTTGTCCATGTTATGTCCATATTTGTAGAATGAGGATCTATGATTGCATTATGCAAAAGCATCACAAAGTTCTAGATATGCGCATCGATAAGTGGCTGTAGCATAATACTGTTAGATTTAAACATGTAAATATATGGTGAACTCTACTGATTAGGTTGCAACTTAGTAGCTAGATTACCTCCTTAATTGATTATAATTATACCATAAATTAGATATCATTATGTAGCCAAATAAAAGACATTTTTCTCAGCATTCCTTTTCAACATAAATTAGATATTAACTTAATGATTTTCTAAGTAACCTTCAGTTATGTGTATGATTGGCATTGATTACTGTTACTTACTGCCTTGATTTAATCTCTTTTTTCTGAAAATATAATTATGGTTTAACATCTTTGATCACCTTGCTTCACCTTTTCTGCAGGTTTCTTTTTCAACTTTCAAGAGTTTGGATTCTTCTACATTGTACTTATAGAAAGATAGTATTCTTTACATCTCATATGTTACATTAACACAGGTTTGCAAGTTCCTTTAGGATCTGTTTTCGAGTTGAGTTTTGGAGGAGAATGAATGGAAATAGAAGGCTCTAAAGTCATCTCACAAGTGTATTTCATGACTCTTAAGCCTTCTTTTTCCCTTCTTTCCCATCAGAAACTTAACTCGGAAATAGACCCTTACAGGTTGGGAAGATGGAGTTGCAGGAATTGCCTTTTACTTACTTTCTGCCTTTGCTCATATTTGCTTCCCTTTTATGGTTAGATTTACAGTGATTGTGGTAGGAGATTAAATTTATACCAGAAGCAGTGAGAGAGATATGTTGTTTGTTTTTTCTTGTTTTCATTGTTCTGTAATTTATTCATTTTGTAACTTACTCCTTAAGTTAGTCTTTCTACATGAGATTTATATAGTTCACATGCAATGTCTTGTTTGGTTTAAATTTTACCTTGTGTGAATTATTGGTACAAAAAGAGAAGTTAACTTTGTAATATTTCTTACAATATAACATGTTTATTTTAAAGTGTATTATTGAATATGTTTAGATATTATTGTGATATGATTTATGGTGTTGTCTTTAAAGCATACATCAAAAAGAGAGAAAAATTGCATACTCTTTTGCATTCATAATATGAGGAAATTTAGCTCCAAATTAGATACATTGTTAATTGTCTGATAAGAAAGGTTACAGAAATCAAATTTATCCTTTTGTGATATTATTTTTTGTTAAAACCAAAAAAATATACAAAATTCTGGTCATTGAAAACTGGGTTTTGTACTTTTGTTTTAGTGTGAAAATATACTTATCAAAAATCATTGCCAATCTAAGTTCCATTAACATGCCCTGAAGAAGGATATGTTATCATAAACTATAGCTCAAATCCTGTCTTGATGGGAAAAGCTCAAAAAAGAAAAGAATAAACTAGCTATTAATATAGCTCTTTAGAATGAAAATAATTATCTTTGTAAGAATTTCATTTTGAATGATTTGTTAGATGATCTCTATGGTTACTACATTTCATACAAGTTTGCCAAATTAATTTGGTATGCATTTGAAAAGAAATATGATATTGAGGAAGTTGTGACTAAAAAGTATGTTGTTAGCCGTTACTTTAACTATCAGATGACTGATGATAAATCAGTAGTCTCAGTCCAATGAAATACAGAGAATTGCTCATAAAATCATTTATGAATGTATGCCTCTAGAGAATTAAATTTGCAAGTAGAGCCTATGAATGTTATTCATTGCGTATGCTACAAATAACAAGGCTTATAGGTTTTATGACCTTAACGCTAAAGTGATCATTAAGTCTAACAATGCTAACTTTAATGAAAAAAAATTCATTTTTAAATTGAGGAATAGTGAGAGCATTTCAACTAGTCACATACTTGTGATCATAGATAATAATAAAAATGAAAGATTGGAAACAAAAAGGGTAATGAGGTACCTTATGAAAACAATAAATCTTGGATTACATTACTGAAAGTTTCCAGTTGTCTTAGAAGGATTCAGCGATGCTGATTGGAACACTCTTTGAAATGATTCCAAAGCAAACCAGTGGCTATATATTTACCATAGTTGGTGGAGCTATTTCTTAGAAGTCAAAGAAACATATTATTTTGGCTCAATCCACTATGAAAACTGAGATAATAGCACTAGTAACAGCTAGTAAAGAAGCAAGTTGGCTGAGAAGCTTACTTGCATAGATTCTCATATAGGAAAAACCGATATCAACTGTGTTGATCCATTGTGATAGTATTGCGGCTATTGCAAAGATTGAGAATCGCTTTTATAATGGTAAGAAACGACAAATATGTCGTAAGAAACGACAAATATGTCATAAGCATAACACCGTTAGAGAGTTACTTTCTATAAGAGCTGTTAGAGTGAATCATGTACACACTGAAAATAACTTAGCAAATCCTTTGACGAAAGGACTAACTTGAGAGAAAGTCTATAATACTTCTAAGAGTATGAGACTATTGCTCTTAGAACAAAGATCACTCATGATGGTAATCCGACCTAATTGACTCTAGATCCCAAGAAATAGGTTCAATGAGTAATAACAAGTTGTGAAGTAATATGATAATGATGCTATAAATCTATGAGAAGCATTAGTGCTGCAATATATGTAAGGATGAGTTAAACTCTTAATGAGATTTATACTTCAATTGGAGTGAACTACCTATATTACAAGAGTATTCTTGATAGACTCACCTATATGAACGTGGAAGTGAGGGTTGCTTCCTATGAAATTTGGAGGCATAAATTTCTAGAGTGTTCACTATACTGAATAAACATGTATGGTTTTTAACGCACAAGCTTTACAGAATACAACTTTGAAAATGTTGTGTGTGGTTTGATATTGGAGATAGAGTTCAAAACTACGAGTTACTCTACTAAAATTTGGGTCTTACTCACTATGTAAAGGTTTAGTCGTATGACACATTTGTTTGTGCACAATCTTATTAAGACCGCATAAATTCTTGGAAATCATTTTTTAATTTCAAGTGAAAGATTGTTGGAATTTGCTTTGTCGGAGGCCATTTGTGAGAACTTTTGGGTGTGAAATCTGAAAAACTCTCAAGTCTCACATAGAAGAATTATGAAAAAACAACTCCCAAGTCCCACATAGGAAAGATGAGAAACTTGAAAAAAAAAACTCATGCTATAAATAGAAGCACCCTCTCTTCATATTTTCTTGTCCCAAGTTGAGTACGTTTTCACTCAGCTTTTTCTTCTTCTTCTTCCTCATACTTCCCTCAACGCATTTCTGGCAAAGTTCTCCCACTTTCTTTCCATGACACTAAGAATTGACACATGCAACTTCAAGAAGTGACACTAGTTATCAGATTGTGGGAAAAGAATTATCACTGGTAGTCATATTGTGGATATTTCGAGAGTTGACACTGATAGCTATATTGTGGTAGGTGTATTCGAGATTGATTCTTACGTGCAGTAAAAACTCTATAACATGAAATTGGATTGTTTTATCATAGGGATGATGTTGTTGATAGTCTGCTTGCACATATTGACAATGTCACGAAACGTCTTTAAAAAAGCAATCTGACTATGACTCAACCAGTAAGTATTGACAAAAGAAATCATATATTATTTTTCTCATTTTTTTTATAAAACTAATTACATTTCTTAATATTTGTGTTTCTTCTCTTTCTCAACAACCATTTTAAAACAAATAGAGTGTTGAAAAGGAAGGAGTACTAATAGTTGGTACTTTGCACACACTGTGTCTTATAGGTACTTAGGGGTGAACATAGGTTTCTCAATCGAGTAAAACTTGTTTCTTACCTGATGTAAATGTTGACTAGTTTTTTTAATTCAGACTAGACCTTAGACTTGAAGGTTAACCCGACCCAAAATATTGGTCGGACTAGTTTTTGAACGCAAACATGACATAGATTCGATTAAATACTCACTCATCTTTTAGTTAAAATATTCTCAATATTACTTATTATTATGATGAATATATAATTTAACATATGAAATAAAATGATATATAATAGATATTTTGTTAATCATTTACATACATGTATATGATGTAAAAATAAGAGAATCAATTATATATACATTGTGACAATTAATCATTTGTACAAGAGTGTGCAAAATAACTAGCCAAAAACAATTAAAAAAACACTACAAGATTACATTAATAGATAAGTAGTTACAATAAAATGCATCATTTAATTCTGAGTTAAAGAAATATCATTATTTTATACATAATTAAATATATATTTACAAACATAAATAATGAATAATCATAAGACATGTTGAGTTATATTTATTTCTTACGTGACCCTAAATATTGATTATATTTAATTTTTGAACATGAATCCGACCATATGACTCAATAAAACCCAATCACATCAATCTGGATGACTGAATAGGGTAGGTCCTCATCATACCCCTACTGTTACCTAATTAACCTCCTCCAATAAATTGTTGTGACAACAAGGTTATTATAGTTAGCTAGTTCTTGTCTAAGGAGCTAGACAACACATGAGAAAGTTGGCACTCTTTATCAATACAATTATCTTCTATTTTCACCACTCCCCATGATGCATATTCCAATAACAAGAGGCTAAAGTAACAATGCTAATAGAGGGGTCAATTAAAAATATTTTTAATTAAGAATATTAAAATACTTTCTACTAAAATGATTGTAAAATTTTGAAAACTTTACTCATTTTGAAACATACTTTTAATATTTTATCTAACAAATTAATCAATGAATAACATAATAATAATTTGATGCTTCTCTATTGATTATTCAATCATAAAATATGAAGTATGCAATTCCAATTTTTTAATTAATCGTCATAACTTTAATTCGTGACCATTCATAATTTTTAATTAATATTTTAGGACAAAATAACAACTATTTTATATGGTATAACATTGCGAACCGTAAATGTTATCATACTTGGAGAGAGGATAACATGCTAGCTAACTTTCTGTCCAGAATCAATCAAAATACTAATTGTGTTAAGATCTGTGGCTCTATGCCTCTAGACGCGGTTCTAAATCTTAATATTAACCTCCTACCCCGTTCTAGTTTTCTATTTCTTTCAAATGTACCAAAAATAATATTGCAATTTGGATTTGGAATAAATATTATGATGGTTTGCTAGGATGTATATTCTAGATCTACATCAACCTTTTAATTTATTTTTCAACAAACAATTATTAATTACTTCAACTATGATAAACAAATGAAATGAAAAGAAGTACCTACAAATTAGTTGAGAAGTAAAATCATAAATATATAACTACCTAATTGGCTAAATCTGAAACTATATGTTGAGACCATTATATCTTTGTATAACAAGTGGGTCATGTTGTTGTTTTCACTTTGGCTTTAAAACATAAAAAAGATGGTGTCTTTCACTATCAACAAACCAACCTTCTTTATGCTTTCCTTTAAAGAAAGCAGATTCTTATTCTTACCCCACTCCCAACTAAGATCACGTTATTCTAAAGTTCACTTGTAAAGAAATTCTTCATTACAATTATTTAAAAAATGTCACAATAGTTTTCTTCCTAATATATATATATATATGTATCTTATAATTGGTTTAAAAAATGATATACCATTTTGGAGAGTGGGACAATTTGGTTATTCTATTTGCCTCGGAGTTATTACAGTTGTCATTACAAATAACTCTAACAATTTTAATACTAAAAAATAAGAAAATAACACATGAAAAATGGTATAGAAGGAACAAAATAAAATTATATCATAATGAATGTAGTTTATACCTCATTACCCTAATTTAATTATTACTCATCAAGCTACACGTTCATCACAGAAACATATTATGAAATCAAAAGCATAAATAAAAACTCAATAGACACTCATTTCTCAAATAATATATCATGTCAATGTGGACTTCACATCCATAATCGAGGAACTCATAAGCATACATAATAACTCATCTATATTATATATAAAGTTAAAACTTAAAATAATTACTTCCATAATTCTATTTTTCTATTTTGCCCTTAATATTTTTTTATTTTTAAAGTAAAATCATATAATCCTAGATAACTATCATTAATACATCTCATTTTTAGTTAGATATTATAATAAATACAAAAATTATAACATGAAATACACCCAATAAAAAATATTCTAATTCTCTAAAATAAAAAATACAAATTTAATATTTAATATTATATAATAAGAATGTGGGTCGACAGTATCTGTCGACATGCTAGTTATCATAATACAAATACTTTGCATCTCTTATTCTTATGTCTAGAACCCAATTATCAACTTTAATTTTTTTTCTAGAAAACAACATGCCTACTTGATATGTGTTCCTAGGGTGAATGAGATATTTTCAACCTTGAATTTGCTTCCAACTCATAAAGTCTACCCCATTCTCTTGATTTCGGTCTCCTCTTCAATATTCTCAAATATCTTTTTAGGTTAATGTCGCTTTTTTATTTGTGGATGACTCTCGTTTAGCAGATAATATCGTAAATTTTGGGAATATTGATATGTCATTTTCACTGAACAAGAGTAATCCGAATGAGTAAAATTTCTAAATCTTAGTGAATGATTCTTCAACATGAAATTTGTTATATCGATTTTGTTGAACGAGAGCTATCTCACTAAGCAGAATGATTGTGTTTTTTTAAAAGGTCATTTGAAGCAATATAAAATCCCCTCTAGGGAAGGTAAAACCTTGTCCCAAAGGATTTTGATAGCTATTCTTCTCCTTCATTGAGATTCTTATCTCTTCCTCTCTTCTCTTGTAATTTGTGGAAGGTTTTGGCCCTATTATTGCTTATTGTTGTTGTTAGATATTTTCAACCTTAACTTTGCTTCCAACTCATAAACACTACTATTCTCTTGGTATTCTTCTCCTCTTTAATATTCCCAAATACCGTTTTAAGTTATTCCTACTCTTTTATCTTTGCTTCTACGATTGTTTAAACTTGGAAAAGTTTTCCATAGATTCATTTTTTAATGATCACTATTTTTATTTGCTTGAAATGTACTATTATAAGAAGGCAAACATTACCTAAGATTGAAACTTATGATATGTATTGGATTCAAATCTAATGTTGTAACAAATAACAATTAGAAACACACCATATTCATTGGGTTAGAACTTATAATACTTATTATTAATTAATATCTTGATGGTAACTCTATACTCTTTAAGATATAAACACAATTGATCAAGCTTACATATATAATTTTCAATCAATAAGATAGATCTTGTTTCAGTTGAAGGTCAAATCAAACTGTCTATAAAAGAAGGTTATGTGGATCCCAACATCAAAAGTTGATTTGTTGTTGAATCTCTATAGATGTTGTTTGATTGTGATTGTTTTTGTTTATTTTCTATTTATAAGTGTTTTATTCATAAAGTAGTTTGTTTCCATTATAGGCTTAATTTATTAAAAAAAACTTATAAACGAAAAAAGAAAGGGGGGATAAATAACAAGTTTAATTTTGATGGGTTGAATTATTATTTTTATCCCTTCTTCTGTCCATGAGAAAAGAATGCAAGATTTTATTGAAGTGTGAGAACAAGTTCAAATCTTGAATTGGCTTAAGGTAAGCTTTTGTCTCAAAGTTTGTATCATTTTATGTACATTTTGTATTTTATTGGTTAGAAAAATAAAACATAAATTATATATATAATTTTATATTCTTCGATCAATGAAAATGAAAGAGTACATGAAGTAGTATATATCTTGAGACAAAAGATGTTGTCCCGGATAATTGCACAATATACATGAAGGGAAGTTTCCTTGATTCCATTACAAGCCATGCTCTCAAGACCCAAATTGCTTTATCTACTAATTATGGCAAGTAAATAATGGGTAGCCTATCAAAGGCTCCTTTTAAATATTTAAGACCCTTTCATACAACATAATTCTATGTGGATAAAATAATAGGCACTTCTCATGTTCTAGGAGAAAAGCTTATAATCATTTTTGACACTAAATTTGTCATCATATCATATGGTCCTATCCATACCCATTTTTCATATCTTATACTCTAAGATATGAGGAAGATTAACCACATTTTGAAGCATATTAAGAGTCCCACACTTCATCCTATAACACTATCTCCTTAACCATCAAAAACGAGTTACACCGACTCTTCGTTTCAAATGATTTGGAGGTATGTAGGCTAAAAAAATTAGAAGAACTAAAAGGGATGTTATCAAAATCAGATTAGATGGTTCGATCGATTCTATTGCTGATCGAACTAGAAAACAACTTTAATTTATAATCTTAACCGAATAAGGAGTTAGATTGCTTTGAATCGGAGAAATTCCGATCCGACTATACTAAACCTAGTTAAACCACAAGAAGACGAAAAGTAAACCTAACAGTTCACGTAAATTTTAAAATAAAATGGAATACTCCATAATATTTTATTTTACTTCAGTCCAAAAAAAGATAAAAATATGCAACTTCAATATAAATATATATAATTATTAATTATATATAATGATGTATTCATTTATTATTGAGTAAATTACTCTAACACGTCTGAGTTTTAGTGAAATTACACAAACCACCCCTCATTTTTTTACACCTACACAAACTTCCCCTAGTTTTTATACTTCCATTACACTGACCACCACTGCGTAAGAAATAAGTGTAATCTTTTAAACAAAAAATGTAATAAATGCAATTAAGTTAAACAAAACATGATATATTGTGTAGACAAGTCTACATAATATACAAATCAATGTATCTTTATTATTTTTTGTTACAAGATGCATCAACAATTCTAAAGAAATATTGTTTAAATCGCTCTTATAATATAGTGTAACGAACCAAAAATAATAAAGAAATATTGACTCATATATTATTTGGACTTGTCTTCACAATATATCATGACTTAATTGCGTTTATCACATTTTTTGTTTAAAATATTACACTTATTTCTTATGTAGAGGTGGTCACTGTAATGAAAGTATAAAAAATGAGGGGAGGTTTGTGTAGGTGTAAAAAAATGAAGGGTAGTTTGTGTAATTTCACTAAAACTCAGGGGATGTCAGTATAATTTACTCTTTATTATTTGTAATAATGATACGTTGTTTTTTACTCTGCTTTAAGATCAAAAATTTATGCATACTCACTATTATCGACCAAAATTTTCCTAACACATAATAATTACACAATACATAAATCGAACGTGTGACCACATGCTATAAGTCACTATTTGAGCTTTGTGGTCAATATTTCCTAAATGGTAATAATAATTAAATAGAAATAGTAAATAATACAATAATGTCTAAAACTCATATATCTTCCATTTATATATATTTTTTTCTATTTCTTATTCACAATTCAATCAATTCTAAAAGGAGCCAGTATACATAAATTAGGGGTGAGCATCTCCTTGACTAAGATGAATTAATGTTTGTTCTTAGCCGATGTTAAATGTTAGTAGAGTCATTCGTTTGAATTTGGACCTGATCTTAACTCGAAACTAATCCGACCCTAAATATCGATTAGATCAACCTTTAAATTTGAACCTGACTCTAGACCTGATTAAATATAATGCATACTCATTCTATATAAAGTCTTCTCAATTAGGGGTGTAAGCGTTTCTGGTTTAAACCACGAAACCAATTGAACCGAACCAAACCACAAAATGTGGTTCGGTTCGATTTGGTTATTTTTTAAGGAACCGTTTATGCTCGGTTCGGTTTATGGTTTTAGAAATTTAGGAACCGTTGGAACCGAACCGAACCACATATTAAAGAAATATATACTAGGGATTAGGGAATAATGTTTTATTATTGTTTAAATCCTTCAACCAATTTTCTAGCTTGAATTATCAATTTTTGTGTGAATTGTATGTTATATATGTTACTAAATTGTTATTGAGTTAATATTATATATGTTATTAGTTACTAAATTGTTTCCTAGTTCTTATGATTTGGAATATATTTTCCAACTTATGTGATATTGAGTTTGAAACTAACATATATCATATATTGTTATACATGTATTGTTACATGTGTTACTAATTATGAGATGTAAGATTATAAATGTAACTATTATATATTTTACTAATCGATATATATATATATATATATGTTATTAATCATGAATTGTATTGTTATATATGATTCATAATACTAACGAATGTTGGTTCAAGTGGTACATGCTTAATTCCGCTTAAGCAAGAAACCGAGTGGAACCGAACCATTCAAGAGCGGTTCGGTTCTTATAGTTAAATTTGCGATTAATTGAGTAGAACCGAACCATATGTTTTTGATCCGTCCAGTCACTAAAATGCACCAAAAACCGAACCGAACTGAATTTTTACACCCCTATTCTCAATATTATTTATTATCATGAATATGTAATTTGATATATAAAATGATATATATTATATATTATTAATAACTAAAGAATCAATGATACTTTCGACAAAAAATGTGATATTACTCTAGACACATTTGAATATGGACACATACAAATATGATGAGTGAGTTGCCCATGGGACGGGCCGAGACATGTCATGTTTCGTCTCTACCCATCCCTAAATATTGACTGAGTCTAATCCCTGAACCCGACCATAGACTCAATGAGACCCGACCTTATTCGTGTTCAATCATGATTGAGTCATACCGAATAAGTGTAAAATACTTTTATACTATCACTGCATCATTCGTTTCTAAATTATTATTGACTTTTAAATAAAAATAATACAAACGAGTGAAGAATGATAATTGTGTATAATCTTTACCATGTAGGTACGTAGATTTTATACTCAATATTAAATGCTGTATTGTACATCAATATTACACTCACATTGAATCATCTTAACAATTTCTCCATTATTACATGTATATGTAAGATCCAAATTCACATGAGGTGTGTCTCTTCAGATAACAATTTATAAAAAAGGTAAACCTACCTAGCTAAAATAAAGAAGTAAAGAACACTTGTGTATTATAGTTATTAACTTATTTTCTTTACATGCAGTGAATCCATGGCTACCTCTTCAGTCCTCACCCATTAATGAATATAGACAAAGATCTTGAATTTACTTTGTTCTGAAAATGGGTTCAAAGATTAAGCTTCTGGGTATGTGCATATGGCTATTTTACTTGCCAAGTTTCACCTTCATTGTTGTGAAAACACAGGGTAATGAAAGTGAAAGAAGTGCAACTTTGAAGGGTAGTGTTGTCATTAATGGAAGATCTGTGATTGGAAATATTGATGTTGATTTTGTTTGTGCAACTCTTGATTGGTGGCCCCCTGAGAAATGTGACTATGGAAGATGCAGTTGGGGTCTTGCTTCACTTCTCAATTTGGTATTGTTGTTATTTTTCTTTTTATCCAAATTGTTTTTGAATCTTTTAAGGTTTTTTTAAGAATGTTTCACTACTGCAAATTATTCTATGACAACATAACTATAAGTAGGTTTTATTGTTTGTTAACTAGAAGTGATGTTTTTATTTATTTTCCTAATGCTTGCTTGGGATCTATTGGCACAGCTGCAAAATAATTCCTGTAGAAAAGTTTAATGTTTTATTTTTATTGTTTTCTTAAAAATATATGTTATTATCTACTCATTGGTGAGGATCTGAGGCTAAGTTGATAATTTTATCACCACATAATGATGAGATAATTGCTACGTTTTTTTTTGCCTTTGGCAGATTATGTTTAACAAAAGGATAATTGAAATTAACTTTTGCTGAAATTTCAGGTTTCAATCTTTATTTTCCTGTGTTCTTTAATTAATTAGGTTGGGTATATAAGTGCGAAGCCCCAAATTTGATATAAAGGGATGAGTGAGAGAGTTTACAAGTGAAAAGAACTCGTAAAATCATTGCCTTAAGGTTTTTGGTTAATGTGGTATCTCATTGTAACTCTTTACTCTTCCAATGCCCCAGTGACAATGGGACTCCTCAGTCGTTGGAGGTTCCCCACATACGGGTCTAACGAGTGGTATTAGAGCCAAAATGGCTCGGCTGGGACAAGGTGAGCATGCCGGTAAGTGTATGGTACCCACACTTGAGGGGTAGTTTTTCGGTATGTTCAAGTGTGAAGTCACACATTGGACATTATAGATAATTGGAAGAGTTTATAAATGAAAAAGAAACATGAGATCATTGTCTTAAGGTTTTGGGTTCAAGATGTGGTGTTTCACTTGTGGTTGACTCTTCACTCTTCTCATGCTCGATAACAATGGAACCAACCGGTAGTTGGAGGCTCTCTGGTCGTAGTCGGGTCCAACAAATTAATTAATTGTTCTAATAATATATTGTACAGTTTGTAAAGGGAAGAGAGAACTCAAATCTTATAAATATTATCTCATGCAGGACCTCAACAACAAGATTTTGTTGAATGCAGTGAAAGGTAAGAGACAATTTTGCACCTCTACAATTGTCATTAGCAATTTACTTGTCTCTATGTAGACAACTTCTTTGAGAGCTTAACAAGGTATAACTAATTGCTTTTGAATGTTTTGCAGCTTTTTCACCTTTGAAACTTAGATTAGGTGGAAGTTTGCAAGACAAGGTCATATATGAGACAGAAAATGATCAACAACAATGTACTCCTTTTCATGCTGACACTACTCAAATGTTCGGTTTCACACAAGGGTGCTTCCCATTGAAGAGATGGGATGAGCTAAACAACTTTTTTGAAAAAGCAGGGTAAAATTTGATTCTCCTTATTGTGTTCATGTGTATCTAGGGAGTGAAAAGATTCTCTTAGTTGAGTTGGAAACTATGTTTTTAACAAGTTATCATTATTAAGCGATTTGGTTTCAGGGCTAAGATTGTCTTCGGATTAAATGCTCTTGTTGGAAGAACTATATCTGGCTCTGCAGTTGGACCTTGGAACTACACCAATGCCGAATCCTTTATTCGTTACACTGTCTCAAAGAACTACGCCATCGATGGATGGGAACTTGGTAAGTGTATAATGCGCTTATTACAAATGCCAAATTACTAAAATTGGAAACATGATCTTTATCAAAAGGAGTTTTTTTTAATGTTGCTATAAATAAGATGTCTTCATGAATGTTGATGCAAATTTCAATTACTCTATTGCAAAGCATGATGAATGAAACTCTTGCTTTTTGAGTGCATTTTTATCTTGACTAGCAGCATTGAGCTCTTTTTATTCGCAGGAAATGAATTGAGTGGGAATGGAGTTGGAACTAGTATCTCAGCAGACCAATATGCTTCTGATCTAATCGCTTTACGAAACATAGTTTACAATGCATATGAAGCGATTGATCCAAAGCCACTAATCATTGCACCTGGAGGTTTCTTCTCAGCAGATTGGTTCAAGGAGTTTATAAGCAAATCCGACACATCTTTGGATGTGGCTTCCCACCACATTTATAACCTTGGACCAGGTACTTTTTCACCGAACAGACTAATATTTATCATGGTCTCCAAATTTCCATGAATTAGATTATATTCGAAGGCTACTTTTTATGCAGGAGTTGATGAGCACCTTGTGGAAAAAATTCTTAATCCTTCCTATCTTGATGGAGTGGCAAGCACATTTAGAGACCTCAAAAATGTACTTGAAAGTTCAGGAACCGCAGCAACCACATGGGTTGGTGAGTCAGGAGGGGCTTACAATAGCGGCCATCATCTTGTATCGGATGCATTTGTTTACAGTTTCTGGTTAGTGGTAGCTCCCTTCGACGTATATACTTTAGTGTTGAGGGTTCCTTAAAACTGTTACTAATGTTACTATATCACAAACAGGTATTTGGATCAGCTTGGCATGTCAGCTGCATACGATACTAAAACGTATTGCAGACAGAGCTTGATAGGAGGAAACTATGGTTTACTTAATACCACTAATTTCATTCCAAATCCGGATTACTATAGGTATCAAATATTGAATTTCATAGTTGCTTAAGTCATTCATGAGTTGGTAAAGTTGAAAAACAAATATGCAAGCAAGACGTGCATTTTTCATTGGGATAACATTTGCTGTTTCACAAAGTGTTCCACGTTCTTGAATAAAATGCTTTATTAGACCACAACGTTTCATGGCGAGGATTATAAATTTTGTGGTAATGTGCTTTCTTTGCAGTGCTCTTCTTTGGCATAGACTCATGGGAAGACATGTACTATCAACTACCTTCTCTGGGACAAAGAAGATAAGAGCTTATGCACATTGTTCAAAGCAATCTGTGAGTAAAACTTGTGTCACTATGATTATGAAGTGCATATTTATGTTAGAGATTAATTTAAATGTAGTTTTAGGTTAATGTTCTTTATACTATTAACCAACCATAGATCATACTTATGAGGTAGTTATCGTGTAAGTCAAATATCGTTTTTTTTCCTGTCATCGAATGACAGTGTAAAAATCTTTTACATTACCGAATGCACGCAGAAAGGAATCACAATACTATTGATCAACCTGGACAGCAGCACGACCGTCGAAGCCGATGTGACCTTGAGCAGCACCAAGAATTTCTTGCATAGAAAAATGTCTGATGATTCAAAAGTAGTGAAGCTACCTCTCCATTATGCAACAGAAACAGCAAGAGAAGAGTACCATCTAACTCCACATGATGGGAATATACATAGCCAAATCATGTTATTAAATGGAAAAACTCTAACAGTAAACTCAGATGGGGACATTCCTTCTTTGGAGCCTACATATGTAAACTCATCAAACCCAATAATTGTTGCACCTTACTCCATTGTATTTGCTCATATACCAGATGCTGTAGTTAAAGCTTGTAGTTAGTAAGTGGCACTAGAAGAAACCAAGAATTGGTTTCACTTGGTCATTGATAGAACTACATGGGAAATTATCTGTTTCAAATTTATTGTTGAAGAATATAGTGCTGAAAATTTGTGTTTGGCACTAAGATTTAGATTGTTTTGTTTGGTTCTTATGGATAAGATTGAGTTCATTATCATTACAATTTGCAAATTGAAAGATTGACTTCACCAACCTTGGTGAGCATCTAAGACTCAACATAATCTTTATTGGACCAAGTAATATTGTGGTTTGAGTCGTCGTTTCAACTGTCTCATATCACAATGTCTCGTATCGCAATTGCAGGTTGACACTTGATCAATATTTTATGTTATATTAGGTTTGATCATCATCCACTAACTATAGTTTTCAGATTTAAATATTTTTTAATTTAAACTGTTTTATACGTGAATTAATTTAATAAATTATTTACATTTTAAATTAATACAATTAGACAAAGAGTGTTATATCTATGTACTAAAGATGTATATATGATCAGTGCATCATCCATCATTTATTTGTATTACTCTGTTTTTTGAAAAGAAGTCAACAATGATTGAAAATGAATTGTGGATGATGCAGTGACAATATAAAAAACTCTTACATTATCAGTGTATACATTAGACAAATTATACACTATCAAATTTCTATTTACCAGAATTTCTTAAAGTAGGCCATATTGTAAAGTTTATTTGTAGTGTTGCATGGTATATGTGGGAATCAATATTCTTCGAGAATAAATGAAAGTAAAATTAAATAAATGCTAGCTTGAGAAAAAGGAAAAAAAGAAAAAAAAATGGTGGGGTATTTGAACTATCCATTAGATAGCAAAGGATGATTTTGCCCAAGATTTAGAGTTAAACATTTTATTTCCTTAGTATTAGCCTTTCAAATTTTCTACTGCCAACTTTATTTGTAATTATTTAATAAGATAAATGAAGACTTATAAGTTAGTTAAAATCTTATAAATAATGTATTGAAAATTAAGAGTCCATAAACTAAACTGATAACTAACTTATAGGTATAAAAAATTATACTATATCTTAAATGTTCATAAGCTACTCCAATTCCAAATTTCAATTTTTAACTGTATACACAAAATTAAAATTTAATTTCCCAAAAGTGCTACTATAATTTTTATTCATTTGTACAAGATTATAATATATTATTTATAAGCTACCAGATCTGGCTAATAACTCTAGAAAAATCTAATAGTTTAAATTAATGAGTAAATCTAAACTATTAGATATCTATAGAATTGATTACTAGAGTATACAGAAATATAAAAAACTTAATAAATGGATCTCTATTCATTATTTAATTCGCTAATGCTAATTGCTTTTGTTTTGCGGTAAAAAGAAGAAAAGGTTCTACCCGAGTCGTGAACTCGGTACCCAACTCAGTTCTAACATTCTCCTTTTTTCACAAGCCAAGAATATCATTGTTCCCTTTACCCTAAAATTCTTTGGTATTCGAATCTAACATTCTTCAATTTCCATTTCCTTCTCTCAATTTTTACCATTTCTTCACTCTCGGTATCAACACAATTCTCCAGGTAATGCCGTTTTTTTCCTCATTGGGATCTACACCAATTTATTAATTATTATTATTATTATTATTTTTTTCATTGTGAATAATAGTTAGATTTTAATTTAGTTATGTTAGAATTTATAAATGAGGTTCAATTTGATTGAGTCATGATTATTAACAATAAAGTCTCGTATGATTAGCACCGGGTGGTTGGTTCAAGTGATACATGATTGTTTTCTTGTTTTCAGTTAAACGAGACTTGGGTTCGGGTTCGGGTTTTGTGTATGGAGAAAAATCCTCGGGTATTTTTCTCGGCTCGAATAGTATTTGTCTATGGTGGAGTGAAGATAACTTTTTAAATTTCCTTGTTAAACCAAAAAAAGTGCCCTCATGTGATTGAGAATGAAGATAGCTTGTTATATTTCCTTGTTAAGCATGTAATCTGCAGTTTGAGTTTCTCTATTTTTGTTTTCTTTGCCTTTTCTTCCATCAACTTACTTAGTATCAAGTGAGGTGTGATATAAAGCCTCACTAGATCCCCAGGTATATCATACTAGGCCAAAGGTCAAAGTTCGATTTCTGATAGTGACACTTGTTGGAATGCATCCCGAAAGAGATTATTTTCTTACTAATAGGATGATAGGACTCCTTGGTTAGTTGGTTATACCCAAAAAAATATACATGTATTTGAAATGAAGTAAATAGGGATAGATATCCCTTTGTTTTTTTACAAGGATTTTGGAAAGAGAGTGTGATGCAGGTTTGGGTTTCAAGTCATGCAATTTTTATTAGGCTTGGCTACGTTACCCTGTTTTTATCTAACATACAAAAGTAAACAAATTGGAGTTAAGATAGCATTCATAGTACTAAAGATTGTCTTGTATTATTTTACTGCATTTCAATTACTGAATGCATATGTTTAAACCCCCATTTAGTATTGAAGATTATCTTGTGTTATTTTACTCTCTATGTGTAATTCATGCTATATATAGATAGATAAGAGGTGAAAGTTGTGTTAGGTAGTCGACAACCAATGTGAAACTTTGTCGAACCTGTATGATATGAATCTATTACTAAATGCAAGTTCTGATACAAGCTAACTAAAATGGGCATAGGAATTGATAGATATCTAATTGAATTGTAATGCAGTGTTGGGCAGTGCAAATTGGGTAGTTCATTTGTGGAGTAACACCTTTGAAACTTGGGGAACTGTGACATGGACCTTGATGAAGGGAGTTCCTCAACAGTTAACATAGTACAGGCAATTCCAAGACGCACAACACGACATAGTGGTCAGTTTCCTTTCTTTCTTGCAGGTTTTTATCTATTTTTCTTGGTATAGGATGCAAAACATTTGATTTCTACATGAGCAATGTTAATTACACACATATCACCTCAAGTCTGTACAATTTCCACTGTATGATTACAAATTTGCCCCATCTTGTTTTTCACACTCCTACACTGATCTTGCCACCTCATTAACGAATGATGTGCACATGCCTTTATTCGATCTGCATGGATGATTGTCTCATCTTACTTTAGCTGCAATTGATTAGAAGTTGTGGAAGCCCATTGTTTTTTCTACAAGAAACCTTCCATTTCACATCTTTGTTTTGCGGATGACTTATTCCTCTTTGTTGAGGCTCCCTAGACTAGGTAGATGTCATTGAAGGTTGTTGGATATTTTTTGGGCAAGTTGGACAAAAATTTAATTTTTTAAAACACTAAAAAATGGTTTAGGGAAATATATTGCAGTATGCCCCTTTTTTATGAGTGAATGAACTAGATGGATTCATACTCCTTTTCGCTGACTGACTTACAAAGAGGCTTCATAAGTAAAGGTTAATTCACTTTCTCGAATGGGTAGGTTGATGTTATTTAACTCAGTATTACTTATGCAATGCAAACTGCTCTCATTCCATCTTCTACTTGTGAGGATGCGGACAAAAGTTGTAGGCAATTTCTGAGGTTCATCAGCTGATTAAGAGGGATTAGCCTAGTCAGTTGGGAGATGGTTTGCTTTCCTAAGATTAAAGGGTTGTTTATGGGAGTCTGGGGGTTGGTATGTTTAATTTCGGAAATGTCAGTGGCTGCGGATAGTAAAGTGGGATGTGGTGGTATTAGTTTTGATTCTACTGGGATGGGCCACTAGTTGAGGAATAAAGATAGTGAAGCAGTGTATGGTGGTATTATTCTTGATGCTATAGGGAAGTATTCTTCCTTCACATGCAGCTGCATCTATTGTGCATAGAATTGGATCTTCTGGAGTGTGATCATCGTTGAGTGACATAGCCTTTTGCCTTTTGTTTTCGTAGTGGTTTCCATCTGCTTTCTACCCAAAAAATAGATTTGGTGTTTATATTTATTTACTTGTAAAAAATTGTATTGCATCCATTTAGTAATTATTTTATTAAATTGTTAAATATCTAGCTTGGTGCTATGAAGCTCCCACTGTGCATGGAGTTCGGGAAAGGATTGGACTTACTTTGTGGGTCTATAGTTGGCAACCCTACTTAAGTTTTGCAAGAGTTTGATATCATGGTTTGAACCAGTGTCTTCTAGCTTACATCAGTTACATGTAATCAACTCCAACCCTTGAACTAAAGCCCCCTCCTATTGTCATTTATTTATGTACTTAAAAAATTCACATATATGGTCTGGCACATGCTACATCCTAACTTCTGATCTTTTACATCGTGACATGATTATGGTATGGCCTAATACATAAAAATTGTAAAATCATTTTGTGGAAAAGGCTTGAAATTTAACTATATATTTTTTAAATCATCAAATAAACAGTCTTCTTTTTTGTTTTGTTTCAGAGATTATCCGATTGATATTACAAGTTTGTTTCTACTTTGCATGATATTTATTTTTTGGAAACTCATCTGGAGACCGTTATCATTATTCATCAAGATCTCTTCGATCATTTCTCTTTAATTCATATTTTTGTGGTTTGGAAGGTGCATTATAATCACATTGCACTTAATGATTTACTCTTTACACTGAAAAACAAACCAGAGTCTAACACAACTACAAGGGTGAAAGGGTTAAAAGGAAAAAAAGAGAGAAAATGTGGTGTATGCCAGTCTGGAGAGTCTCCACAGATCTTTTCAATAGAATCATATAGATGCTCAGCTGTTGCCCTACAAATGCAAACATGCTTCATCCGTATTATGATTTCATGAGGATTTGAGCAACATATGGTTTGGGTCCTCATTTCTATAAGCTGACTTTGCTGAGGGTAGTTGGCTGGTGGAATATATTAGGATCTGATAGTGCATCCTGAATCCTGTTTCAATGCATTTTATTCATTTGCTGTCTTCTAATTGAAAATTGACTTTGCATCAGAAAAAATCAAACTTTTTATTTGGCCTTTTACATAGACCACAATGTCAGAATTGTCCTATAGAATGAAATTTGCATATGTTTCTTCTTTATACAAGCTCTTTGTATTTAACTCCTTTTTGCTTTATATTTTTTACCTTCTTAATTTACTAAAAGAAACTTGTACTGAATGTAATTGTGGTGGTTTTGCAGCATACTATCAGTTTACACAGCAGAACCTTCCAGCATGTAAACCTGTCCTTACACCAGCAACAGTTAGTTCTGTGACAAATCCTGAATATTTAATGATTTATTATGCTATAAAATGAGCATGCTAAATGTTAATCGTATTCTACGCAGATAGTTGCTACATTTCTGATGATCGGTTTCATTTTCATTCCTGTTGGATTTGTTACACTCCGTGCTTCAAATAGTGTATGAATAATTTCTACTTGCTTTAATGTTATGCAGTGAATGTTTCCCTTTCTTCAAAATCTTCATGCTTACTGCAATATATATTTTACCTATGGTTTTGTAGGTTGTTGAAATTGTGGACAGGTACGACAATGATTGTATACCTGAAGAATTTAAAAATAACAAGGTTGCATTTATCAAAGATGACTCGCTATCCAAGAACTGTTCACGATTGTTAAAGGTGATAATTCATTTTTTCTTTGACTGTTATTGTTCAGTGATTACCACTGCAGTTTTGTTTGAGCTTTCTGACACGTGCAGTTTAGTGTCACTTAATTCCTTACTTCTCCCCCTTTGACTGAGTGGTTGGCTTGCCCGTAGCATATTGCAAAATTGCCACATAATTCACAAACCTAACTAGTAACTGTGTCTGTTTTTTGCTAATTATTATTATTGATTGAATAATAACATGGACACAAAAATTAGGTGAAACAAACGTTGATCTCATGTCTCTTTTATAAAATTACTAGTTATTATAATCTCTGCTCTCCCTCGACCCTGTGCATCACGGGATCCTTATAGCACTATGCACTCTTTTTGGGATGACAGTCCGTCTGGTGGGGTCGCTGGTGTGAGAAACGACAGCAGTAGGCACTAGGCAGCAGTCAACAGTGGCAGTGATGGTGACTGCTGAGCACGATGAGGGTGACAACCAACAATGAAGGCAAGCTAGGATTGAATGTGGAAGTAGAGTCTCCCACATCAGGAGTTTTGGTACCAACTTCAAATTGTGGAAAAAAAAACTGTATAACTGTTTCTCATTTAAAATATTACAGTTATACTCCATTAATTCTATCTTTCCTATATTAGGAAACCTAATCTTCACAAATATGAAATAATATAAAAAACTATATCATTTATACGGTAAGGTTTTGAGTTCTCGTGTTTTTGTGGTATCATCTGCATTAAGAATGAGGTGAATGTTTATAATGTGGTTCTGAGGATGGGAATTTTGGGAGGAAAGAAAAATAAGAAAATATGACAGGGTAGATAAAAACTAGGATATAATTTTCACTCGTTTTATTGGAATGAAAGTTCGTGAAAATAGACTGAAGAGACTTAAAGTTTTGTCTGCTTGGAAATGAATACAAAAGCAGCAAATACATCAATCAGGCTTATCCTAATAGGTGGGGTCAGATGCTTGGAAATGAATTGATTTGAGTAAATGCTTGAGGTAACACTAGAGACCATGTTTATGTGCTGTGATATTGCATCCTAATAATTTACTGTACATTTTTTTGGTTCAATCAACTCTTGTGCTTTGTGTACACAACTTGGACTATAGAAACCTTCTAAACTTTACTATAAAAAATTGACTCGTGATAAGTTGTCGAAGTTAATATTGGCAGACTTCTCTTTGATTGAAAAAGAAAGTATTTATTAGAGAGAAGAGGGAAAATAGAAACAAGTAATTGAGCAATGGATAACCTATCCTCCTAAAAGAGATAGGAAGAACTAAGAATGAAACAATGGGTTCTTATGATTTGGTTTCTATATTGTAACCATTTCATACAGCAGAAGAAAATTTGAAAAAGATGAGGAACATACTGTCACTTTCAGAAGTGGCATGGAATGATTGTTATAGAGTCGAGAAGACTTCAATACTGAAAATGGAAGTAATTAATTATTTGACACACCCATCTTGTTATTATAACCTTATCGTTGTGTCAAGGCTTACCCTGCCTAGACCTCACTGGGTGGAAGCCTCTTGTACTGGGCCGCCCACCCATCTTGATATTACAGCCTCTTAAGAATGTTACCCTTGAAGAGAAAAGGATAGGATAATATGAATCATGGAAATTTTATATGGTAATGGATGGTGATAGCTTATGTCATTGCTTGAAAGGACATCTTATTTGGGGTGGGGTTACTCTTTTGCAGTCTCTTTGGTATTCTGCTCATGATTGTTTTAGTGGTATTTCCTTGTTAGACATATAGAGGGGTTGGTATGCTTCGCTGCATGTTAGTTTATTAGGTTTTAGCTGTTAATGTTTGTTTTGTCTATGAGGATGCTTTATCCTCTTTCTTTGTAACCTCCTCTTATTTTCTAGTAGTTTAGTGTTTCTTTTTCTGTAAAAAATATATTTCCTTACTTGCTTTTCTGCTGTTACTTCAGTTTCAGAACATACTTCACTTGCTTATTTCTCCATCATTTTAATCGTAATGAATTTTTGGTTGGTACTGAACTGCTTATGTCTTTGCTGAAAGAACTGCTAAGATTTATGTATTTAATTTCTATTGATTGTATCTACAACTTGTTTATAGGTAGATAAGCCAATGAAAGCACCAATTTATATCTATTATCAGCTTGACAACTATTACCAGAACCACCGACGGTAAGGATTCTTCACTTTATTCTTTTAAATGCTCTGATGAACTGTTGAAGAAAAAATAAATATATTTGTATTTTAAGGAACTCATTGCCTAACTTTTCCTTTTATGATTTTTCCTTGTCCCTTTCACATTAATCTCCTTTAATGTAGATGTTTGTTTCTTGGTTCATAAATGGTCTATATATCATTTACTGGTCCCTTCAATACTCATGATAATTTGTTTAAAGGTAGTGCTCTATGAATATATTCAATGGAGGAAAGCTGATTGTTTACCCTGTTATGAGATCGATGGGTTTTCTTGCTTTCATTATATCTACCTGATCTATTTTCATTATTTCTTAGGTTGTATTTGGATTTTGGACACACTATTTCTCGAAAGTAATTCTGGATTTGTTTTCCCCGTGTTTGAATTTCTATCTCTGTTAATTTTATGCATCAATTGTTTGAGTTGAAACAGATCATCCCTCCCATTCTTAATTTTTTTTATAATTATTTCTACCCATGTGGTTGATTTGGCTTTGGACTTTAATATCGTGTACCGTGTCTGAAGTATTTTAGGCCTTAAGAAGGTCTCTTTAATTAGAGTCTATGAAATATATGTTTTCTCCATTCTTGCTTCATTCTTTTCCACCAATAACGAACCTTCAACAATGTTTCCAGTTTTACTTTTCAATTACATTATTTATTTCTCTTCTGCTCATTCAAATCTTCAAATTTTGTCCAGGTATGTCAAAAGTAGAAGCGATCAGCAGCTCTTGCATGGACTTGGATACAATGACACCAGTTCTTGCAAACCTTTAGAGTCCTCTGATGATCTTCCAGTTGTACCTTGTGGGTTGATAGCATGGAGTATGTTCAATGATACATATAAATTCAGTCGTGGGCCATCAGAGTTGAAGGTCAATAAGAAGAATATTGCATGGAAGAGTGATCGCAATCACAAATTTGGGAAGGATGTTTACCCATTTAATTTTCAGAATGGGACCTTAACTGGGGGTGGCAAGCTGGATCCAACTATTCCTGTAAGTACTAATATTTTGAATTGTATATTTTTTTTAATGTTATATGGATCCAAGTATTCCTGTAGAAAGTGTTATATGAATTGCATTATTAGAGAGTGCATGTAAAAGTGAAAAATTAATATTTAGTAGCATATTCTCCCTCCGGACCTTATTATATGGTGTCCTTTAACTATATTACACAGACCAAGGAAGATAGTTGTTTTTCTTGATTTTTTTAAAAAGATACTATAACATTACAATTTTACCCCTTAGTTGTTCTTGGAAATTTTAAAAGAAATATTGTTTCTCATTAATGGCAAAGAAGAGAGAAAAATAAATAAATGCTGCATAGAAAATATGAAGTGTCTTATAAAAAGGACAAAAGAAAACTTCTAGAATGTGACTGATAAATAGGACTGGAGGGAGTAGTAGCTTAAACTGAAGTTCAAGTTTGGTGTTCGGGTGGGTGTGGCATTGGGAATATGCATGTCTTGTATATTACTTTTTTCCTCTTTATTATTATTTATTGTTTTTACATCCTGATTTCACCTTTGAGATTTTCTTCTGCACTGATTCTAGTCAGTTTTATCTGTTGGCTGTCCCGATCCCATATTTCAGCTTAGTGATCAAGAAGATCTCATAGTCTGGATGCGGACTGCTGCTCTGCCTAGCTTCCGAAAGTTGTATGGTAGAATTGAAGTGGATCTGGATGCAGATGATGTGATAGTAGTCCAGCTAATGAATAACTATAACACTTACAGTTTTGGTGGAAAGAAGAAGCTTGTTTTGTCAACATCAAGCTGGCTGGGTGGGAAGAATAACTTCCTTGGACTTGCCAATTTATTTGTTGGCACCTTTTGTATATTGATCTCCATCATCTTCCTGTTGCTTCATGTGAAAAATCCTAGGTAACAATAGTGTTCATAGTTGCCTAAATCCCTTTTTATTACTGTGGGCCTAAGATCACTTTATCATGCAGTTGCTTGGAGGGTGCCAAACACTGCAATTGTTTAGTTTCTTCATCTTGTATAATCTACTGCATGATAGCATTTCGATTCTTTTATGTTTGTTTCCTTTACTTTTGCTGATCTGTTAAGTTATTAAGATATTCTTCATTGTACTGTCAATAGACAAGTGTTAAATCATCGTAGTAATCAAGGCTTGTGATTTAATAAAAGTTAATAACATTTTTTTAAACTGATGGTGTCAGTGTCATAAATTCACTGAACCTAGAGTGTGTCGAAAGATTAAATCCTGTTTTCTGTGGAGCAGAAGCAAGAAACCTCGTAAATGAATATGAATAATCCAAGACTTCAGAAGAAAACATGCATGGATATGAGTGACATATCTATACTAGTTATTGTAATTGTAAATTAGAACTGTATTTTTAGTCATGGAATCATATGAAACTGAAAGCATAAAAACGTATGGCATAGAAAAAGAATGAGAATGTGCATAACATGATCATGAAGAATGCCCAATAAAGATAGCATGCTCTGCTCATTTTTTAAATTTATTCCCCCAAACAATTATTGAGCCTTGATGTTGTTTAACTTTTATGTATTTTTTCTCTTTTGGCAGACCTTATGGGGACACAACCTACTTATCTTGGAACAAGAAAAGTATTGCTAGCTTATAAGGTACACCTACAACAGTAAGATTGGTATTCTTGTCAACAATGCTATTGTATTTGATTGTCAATAGTAAATCAGATCAAACATCTCCTTTGGGTTTAACTATATTGGAAATAGAAACTATGTGTTCATTTATTTTGCAGCGTGTTTTTACAGCGCTGATTTGGTTTATTAAACCTTAAATGCATGGGTCCCTTTCACATAACAATCTATAGCAATGAAAATTATCCAGATTGTTTGATAGTTTTGCATCACATTATTTATTATTTTGCGTGACAGAGCAACCTATTTCTAGGGGTGGAAATTGAAGGGCCCTTTAGTTTTTGGTTTTTCATTTATAGTTTTAGCCGATTGAGTAGATAATGGTATCGCCACTTTCTACACTATCTACTATCAAACATGATTTTGAGTTTGTTTTTCATAAAACTGTGATCAGTGAACAAGGAATTATAGACAAAAAATTAGGAGTGTCATTATCTTCACCCAATAAAGTATCTGCTGAAGCTTGTAATATTTTGGAGAAATTTTGCTTCGAGTTTCGATCTCTTTTATATAGACTCCATGTTTTTATACTGAGTGCATAAAGTAGAGGAGCTGATCAAAGACCAATGACTGCTTGTTGACAGATATGAACTTCAGTCACATTGTAGGAAAAGGCATTTATATGATATACCATAAACCTAAATGAGGTATATACATACAAGAACCCTACAACTATACAAAAAAACAACAAATTCGTCTACTAATTATTTCCCAAGTAGTTGCCCCTTTAAATATTTCCGAATTTACTGTCTTTGTTATGCTGTTAACAGCTGACCAATTGTTTCATAAGCTATATACTAATTATGTTAATCCTGTCAAGGTGTGTACAAGTCTGTTTACTTGTAACTGCATTCTGCACAGAATCAGGGTTCACTTCAATGTGTTTTCCACATGATTGGATTACTTGCAATATGAATTTATTTATGCCTAGCTATTATAGTGGCATAGTCATAAGATTTTCATATGTAGCCCCAATTCTTTTGGAATAGCCTTAAACCAAATTAGCACACAAGTAATATAGTAGTATGATTTGGACACTATATTCAGCTTCAGTGCTCCATCTAGAATTGTTTGCTTCTTGCTCTTCCATGTTACTAATTACCTCCTACAAAGGTGCAAAAACTCAAATGGTTATTCTTTCTAAATCTACCTTGGAATATGGTATTGGAAATGTAAAAGTTGTATTGTCATTCTTATTCTAGAAAATAGTGAGTTAATATTACTTAGGAATCAATTTTTTTGTGGCTTAGGAGTTATCTAAATGCACTGCATTCATTTTTAACTGTATAAATAGATCAATCTGATAAGTGATTTCTCATTTAAGCATTCTAATACCATAATGTCCCAAATATAGTTAGTCCCTCATAAACAGCCACCAACCAGCCTACCTACAGAGAACCTTCACTTTAAACCACCTCAAAAATCTCTTGACAAACCTGACCGGTCAAGTGGCGCCATCGGAATTTGCCTTATATACTGCCAAAGCACAATCGTGTTATCAGCGCATCTAGGCTACACGCAGTCCTATCGTCGTCCAAACATCATGCCACTGGTTCTGATCAACTTGTCACCCTCTCTTTGACTTTGTCTAGGTGGTTACATTCTCGGTCATTTGTTGTTTGGCTAATGGGTCTGTTCCCTTCTGTGGTTGCTGTTTTATGTATTTTGCTTGTTTCTGTACTTGCAGTTATATGGCTTCTGATTCTTTGATGACTCCTCTTAGCTTACATAGAAGGTCTAATACTTTCATCTCTATTCTAAAAATCTCATTTTGGTTGGTTACAAATGTATTAATAATTTTAAGGAGATATTGTTTAAATATACAAAAAAGAAGAATAGTTTCATAATCCAAATTCTATATGGAAATTTACAAATGATCAATTTATCATAGCTAATATATGATTAATTAATTTAGAATAAATTGCATCAAAACCCTTTAACTTAATTACATACATTACCATTTTTTGTTTAAAAAATTATATTCATCTCTCTTATAAGGATAGTTATTGTAATTATGTATTCAAATTAGGAGTATCAGTATAATTTACTGTAGGATATTAGTATAATTTTACTCTAAATATTACTAACAATCCTCTATGTAATGGTTTTATTGTTGTTTAATTATACAAGAAAAATAGTTCTACCCATTTTCCATGTAATGCATACATTTTGAATGATTCAAAGAATAAATTTAGAGAATGTAGTTAAATTTAGAAATTGTGTTAGGCTCCAATTCCAACCAATAATTATGATAAGGGATGTGCATAGAATGATAGGGAATTAAAATTAGAAGCAGTATAAGTATTTTCCTTATGTAATATGCATAGTGCATTTACGGGATATGCTCTTTGTGTATTCCAAGTGCACCGTCTCAGCAGCAAAATGTGTTTTAAATTATAATAAAGAAAGAAAGAAAATGTATAGTGGGTAGTGTAACGGTTTTATATATTGTTAGTTCATATCGATTATTAATTTTTAATTATTATTAATTTAAAAAAAAATATAAATAAATGATATTGATTATGGTGTAAGTATATAGATGTTATACTATTATATATACAGTAAAATTAGATTTTAATTTAGGTGGTGTGTAGTTGATAACTTAAGGTTTATTTTATAATACAATTATTTGCTGTGGGCAACGCATAGGACTCACTATGTGGCATTGTATTAGAGTGAAAGAATTCTGTGAACATATATAGACAAATAGTAAAATATTGACAATACAATAAAAATACAATAAAAATATAATTATAATTAAAATTTAGTTATAAATGATAACATAAAAATATAAATATATTTGTTTCTAAATATATATTGTATATGTGTTCAGAAGTTTTTTCTGTGTATTAGGTATGTTTTTTTTTTCATTTTTTCAAAAGCCACGTGGTACCTTAACACAAGTGCATTGGAAAATAAAGAAATTGATTATGGCACTGGAGGGTAATGTTGTAACACCGCCCCATGTAATCATCAAACATATTCTATATATTTCCATATTTAATCCTATAATCTATAATACCTATCAATATCAGGAAATAAAAAATGGCTATCACAATCTTGCATTGTAATGCCATTTCATCTCATATATTTTCGTATTTCATGCTGTTTTCATTAGAAATTCATGTTATAATATCCATCACAACCGTACAGCATTGCAATACTGTCCCATATAATCATAAAAACTTATTTGCTAACTATAATGCAATCAGAGAGGAGCATTTTATATTACAAATTGTTGTAGAGAAATATTAGAAATAGATTCTAGTAAGATATTAGAAATATTGTGTTTCATCCTGCTGAATATATATTTATCATGTACAAATCAATACTCATAAGTAAGAGTTACCAACTTATATTTAATGGAGAAAACAATTGTTCATAGACATGAAATGCTCATACCTCAAAATATTATTGTTGATGAGAGGGAGAAGATCTTTGTTTTCCACAGTCTTGATCTTGATTACGTACAGAAATCTTGATGGAATAAATTAAGTGTTTTTTCTTGGAGGTTTTGTGTCTTCATTTTTTTATAAATATTTGAAACGACATGGTTTCCTAAGTTGGCAAAGTTTTATTGAAAGATAGTTAAAACTCTCAAAGATACTATATAACACTAATTATTTAATTAGAAGGAAAAAAATTGAATCATTTTATATTTGGAGTAATACCCTCAGATCTTTACCTGGTGTAATACCCACCAAAAGGTGTTAAATTAGTGTCTCACCTTTTGAAAGAGTTGCGGTTATAAAATACTAATTCAGTTTTGATTCACTGCATCAATAAATGTGATTCCAAAGTGGGTTAGAATTAACTTTTCTCCCAGAAATATTTCTATCTCTATAAGAGCGTCAATACCCGGGGATATTTTTTACGTGGTGTAGCTGTTAACATTAACATGGTTTTATGTTACAGGGGAACAAAATGTTAATTTAAATTTATTTGAGACTAAATTGATAACATCGAAAAATTTAAGAAACTGAAATAAGTAATTACTCTGTGATATAATATAACAAATGATTGACATTTCCCTAGAAAAACTTGTGACAAAATAGACTAAGGGACGCAATTTTCATATATTGTCCACCCAATTACAAAAGGCTTCACTCTTATCGTTAATACTAATTCTAGTTCTGATAAACAGGAGAATATCGTTAGAAGAATGTAAGCTTGTTAAAATATACATTCATTCAAATTTATAATTGATGTGGCATGTCCACTTTCAATATCAATTAAGATTACATCTACTAACAAGATGTTGGTCTAGTGATATAAAGTCTCTTTAAATCTTAATGATTTAGAGTTTGATTCTTGGGAGGATGCTAATATACTATGGCTAGACACAAATAATATTTGTTTTGCAAGCTCATTATTATTTTTATGTTTATATTTATTTCTTAAAAGCTTTAAGCGGGACCATTAGACTTTAAAAAAATATCCAAATATGGCAGTTCATTATATAAATAATTTATTTATGTAAAACATAGTAAAATTATAAGGAATTAATTATTTCGCCGAAGAAAATAATTAACTTAAAGTAGAAGCAAGTGTATGTCATCAGTTTGTTGAATTTGAATCTTTACTTAATATTAGTAATCATCATTATTTATAATAAATGTAATATATATGTATCGACAATTTAAAGATTTATACATAGTCAGTGCATCATCTATCATGCATTTGGATTATTATTTTTTTTGAAAAGTCAATGATCATTAAAACAAACGATAAATATGCACTGACAGTATAAAAAACTCTTACATTATCGGTGTATATATCTTTTCTCTATTTATAATAGGTGATGATTGCATTTTGCCATGAATGATGGATTGCATTACCTATATCATTAAATTGTTTGATCAATATTTACTCTAACCTTATCTGGGATATGTTGGTTAATCTAGCATTCATCATTTCACATGACAGTAGAAGAGATCCATGTGCAAAATTCCACCTTCTTGGAACACAAAATGTAGCATAATCAACCTTTGTCTCCAATGGTGTATTATTTTTATATTAATTGTTAAAATTTAATTGGTTTGAAACATAGAATAAGATACCCTTAGAGATATGTAATATTAAATATCATACGAAATAATAGGGTTAATTTTAAATCACAATTTGAATGTGGTAAGAATTTTCAGAATGGTATGATAATTGCAATGCGACTATATTGACTGTATTTTCTTGCAATTATAACGGATACAACATAATCACAAATACCATTCCAATTTTTTTATTACTATTAAGGATATTTTTCACTTTTTTGGTTAATGAATTAATCTCTTACAGAATTTGTGGCTACCTCTCACAACAAGTGTAGCTCCCAAGAATTGAACTCCTGACTTTGGAGATTTACTAAGACCTTACACCAATAAACCAATGTGGTTAATACAATTCCAATTTAAAAGCATTTGTTGTAAGTTATGACCACCCTCAAAGTTTTAGTCACACTTTAATTATTAATGTTTTTTAAAAATGCAAATTCTTTCCCTAATCTTCAATATCTTTTTGACATTTTTAAATAAAAATGCCCTTACCACAAATGATTTAATAACATTCATGTTTTTTATTCCTCAAAAATAAGTAGAATCCAGTATGGAAGGAATATCACATTTTGAAGATATATAATATGGTAAATTTACTCATATGGTGTATTTTGACCGTAAAATTATAGTCTTAGTGCACCTTTTGCACTATTTACAAAACTAGTGCAACCTTTACAAAATCGGCTACAACATGATCAGTTCTTTTTTTTCTCTCTTAGACCCATCTAAATCGGCAGCTTAGGTCAATTTTTATTTATTTTTACTTTTCGCCATGAAAATCGGCTCCCAGGTAGGAGTTTTACTTTTTTGTATATCCTCTCTCTTAAATCGGCACTAATGTTGGAGTTTTATTTGTTATAATTTTTTTGCCTTTATTACTCCAAAATCGTTCACTATTGTGGAGTTTTACAATTTTTTTGCCCTAATCTCTCTCCTAAATCGCCCACTATAGTGGAGTTTCTTTTGTTTTTTTGTTTTCTCTTTCCCCCTAAATCGGCAGGGGGAGTTTTTTGTGTTAATTTTTTGTTTATATATCACATTATTTTTTACCAAACCCTAACTCATTCATGCACACCCCTTATTTCCTTTACATGTAATATGATAATATTTTTTTGCAACATTAATATTATTAAAAAATAAAAATATTACAATATTAAAATTTTATAATTTATTAAATCCCAATTTTTTTTAATGAAGTCTATGTGATGAAGTACCACATGCAGGTGGTTTTCTTCTTCTTGATGGTTGAACTCTTAATTGTTGTTCATTCAATAGCGATATTCTCCCTCTACCATGTGTCGCCAATTGTGGCTCCTCCTCATCCTCATAATATTCATCTTCATCATCAACATTCTCAACCACAACTTTGTCATCAGTATGTTGCATACCAAAAATGTTTGCAAACGACATAGTAGGATGATAATACTGTTAAAAATTGTATGCTGACAATGATGTAATTGAAGTAGTAGCAAACATTGATGATTTTTAAATAAAAATGCCCTTACCACAAATGATTTAATAACATTCATGTTTTTTATTCCTCAAAAATAAGTAGAATCCAGTATGGAAGGAATATCACATTTTGAAGATATATAATATGGTAAATTTACTCATATGGTGTATTTTGACCGTAAAATTATAGTCTTAGTGCACCTTTTGCACTATTTACAAAACTAGTGCAACCTTTACAAAATCGGCTACAACATGATCAGTTCTTTTTTTTCTCTCTTAGACCCATCTAAATCGGCAGCTTAGGTCAATTTTTATTTATTTTTACTTTTCGCCATGAAAATCGGCTCCCAGGTAGGAGTTTTACTTTTTTGTATATCCTCTCTCTTAAATCGGCACTAATGTTGGAGTTTTATTTGTTATAATTTTTTTGCCTTTATTACTCCAAAATCGTTCACTATTGTGGAGTTTTACAATTTTTTTGCCCTAATCTCTCTCCTAAATCGCCCACTATAGTGGAGTTTCTTTTGTTTTTTTGTTTTCTCTTTCCCCCTAAATCGGCAGGGGGAGTTTTTTGTGTTAATTTTTTGTTTATATATCACATTATTTTTTACCAAACCCTAACTCATTCATGCACACCCCTTATTTCCTTTACATGTAATATGATAATATTTTTTTGCAACATTAATATTATTAAAAAATAAAAATATTACAATATTAAAATTTTATAATTTATTAAATCCCAATTTTTTTTAATGAAGTCTATGTGATGAAGTACCACATGCAGGTGGTTTTCTTCTTCTTGATGGTTGAACTCTTAATTGTTGTTCATTCAATAGCGATATTCTCCCTCTACCATGTGTCGCCAATTGTGGCTCCTCCTCATCCTCATAATATTCATCTTCATCATCAACATTCTCAACCACAACTTTGTCATCAGTATGTTGCATACCAAAAATGTTTGCAAACGACATAGTAGGATGATAATACTGTTAAAAATTGTATGCTGACAATGATGTAATTGAAGTAGTAGCAAACATTGATGATAGTGAGATTTGAGAACTTGATGACAAATAGGTGGATGAATAATTAAAACTTCTGAACCCATACGATTGTTGTTGTTGATGAGTAAGTATGTGCTTGAGAATGAGTATTCGCTTGAGTTCGTTGTAGAGACTCAGTTTCTGGCATGTGATAATGATGAGGATTATGAGCTTCATCAATGTGGATAGAGTATGATGGAAGTATAGTTTAACCAATGCTCCCATCATTTCATGGCAAGATGAGAAGACGTGAGATAATAATTGTATGAGATTTACTAAAGAAGCTGGAGAATGACTCTGATTACACATTCTTTTTGCAAATGTATACCGAAAAACAATTAGAGAAAATTAGGAATAAATAATACAATTAAATACAAAATTTAATCACTAAAAAAATGTTACAATTCCATTAGAGTATGCTTCATCTCGAGATATGTATCTTCTAGTCCTTTTTAAGTATCACTACATATACTCAGAGAAGTGATTCAAAGCGAGGGCATTAATGGGTAAACCATCGACTACAAAGTTTTCCTTATTATTCTATATTTGAATCCAGTGATGATTCTTATATGACCAGTCACAATCACTTTTGCCACATAAGTCTACTTTATGAAGCTTTTCACAATTCAGTGGTCAAAACTAAATTGTCTCATAAGCCGATCAGGAGCATGTCATTCCACAATTGCGAAACAAATTAGTGGCGCATGTGATCAACATATCTCCGGGAGTTCTTGTAGGAAAGGCAAGAGGAAATATGACATTCACATAAACTAATAGAAATGTTAATAAAAAAGTTAATATAGATGTCATATATGATGTAAACTGATAAAAAATTTAACTGATAAAAATGTTAATAAAAAATAATATATATATCATATAAATGTGATATTAGATATAAAGTAGTATACATATGATATATGAAGTAAAATATATTCACCTCATTCTCTTACAAACAGCATCATAAATATTTTGCATGTTTATTTTTTAATATTCACATCATTCTCTTACAGACAAAATCATAAATATTCACCTTATTTTATATGTTTATCTTACCAACAGAATTAGAGAAAATTTCAATTCATGATAACTTGACAAAGATGAATTGAAACTCACCCATCAAAATCAATATAGTAAATGTCACATTTTCTATTATTAGGATGGGGCTCTAAGAATATTTCATTGAACCATACTTTGTGTTATTAATTCTATAAAATATTTATTTAACTCTATTTACCATATGATGTTAGATGCATTTTTTAAATTGATGTATGTGAAAATAAAGTATTGGAAGAGATCAATTAGTTTAAAGTATTGGCACTTGAAGTATAAATAAGTTTAAAATACAACAAATTAAGGATCAATTAGTTTTAGCTTTTTTCATTGAAAATCACTTTTAGCATTTACATATATATTTGGTTTGACCTTCACTAATAAATACAAAAAATATACTTGATCTACACGCAGATGAAACATTGTACATATGATATTAACAGTATGTCCAGAGATGTTAGTCTTGATCAAATATTGTGACAACTTATTATTAATCATAATTAGTAAATATATTTGAATAAGTATTGTTAATTAAACATTTACATATAATACTAAAATAAATGTATACCATTTGACCAATGGAAAATAATGTATAGTTGGGTTGTGCAGTCTTGGTGCAAATATTGGAATGTGATCATATGCATATGATTGAAAAAGTAATAGGCATCCTCCAATCTTTTTTTGATTATTGATTATTGATGCACGACAAAGTCTACGATAAAGACAAGCCAACACAGTTGAGCCTCATCGTTAAGTCCTCAAGCAAGGGCAGATACATAAGGTGGACTCAGTTACCTGACGCATCCGACATGAGAAATCCCTCGACGATTCTCAAAATAAACGTCCTTGCATGTTGTTGAATAACAACTTGATTAGCATTATCTGGAAGTTCATGAAATGTCCTCTCAAGCTAAGTGAGTTTCACTCTCTGCCCTATTAATTCATTGCCTATTGTGATAACACCCAACAAATAGAGGCAAAATGCTTCCCAATCCATACTTGTCACTTCAGTAACAACTTGTCCTTCAATCGCAATGTCAAGTTGGTAAGCAACATCCATGAGAGTGACAATGCTATCTCTACATGGAAAATATAAAGTATGTGTTTGCAGTCTCCTTCTCTCGATCAATGCTAATAATATATTATTATTAATTTCTACTGCTCCAACTGTCAACAAGTTAGCAAAAGCAGTGTTACAGATAACTTGCAACACTAGCTTAAAAAGTAGGGATTGTCATAAACAATATCTAGGCCAGATACTACATTCTATTACAATTTGAAAAATCACTTCATTCTCACGGATTCATAAAAATGATTGATTTACAAAGAAGGCTATAAGTGCTATATATATTGAAGCATATTGCCTTGAAAAAATAGAAACGTAACTAACTGGAAAACAAACTCTAACTAATTCTCATAGCTTTGAATATCAAGCTATTACAAATGTATTAACCGACTAATCTTTTGTATGCTACTCCAAACTAAGCCATCATCATACTTTCAATACATTTAATCTCATTCTAGACATTGTTTGATATATGATCATTTTGTATTGTTAGTAGAGAAGTATTTATTGGCCCAAGAATAAGGTGCTCCATTATAAAGACTTAAATAAAATACTAGGAAGTGTTAAGAAAGTGTTTGAGTATGTGAACGGAGAGTGGATGAAAATGTTAAGAAATATGTAAGTGAAGATTTATAGTGAAGGTAAATATGAATGAGTGAGTGATGCGAATATGAATATGAATATGAATATGAATATGAATATGAATGAATGAGTGAGTGAGTGTGAATATGTGAGTGAGATTTTTGAAAAATCTACCCAGCTTATGAGAATATGTTGTACATGTAAGTCATCTTTTTGAATGGGATGTAAGCCATTACTACTGATTGCAACTACATCTCTTTGACTACTCACTTTACATGGCTTGTTGGGTCTTCATATGTACTGATCATAATAATATGCTTTGATTTTCCTTGAATATGTGCACAATAATCGGTTACTATGTAATCGATTTTAATTCACAAAATTAATACCACAATCGACTACAGAGTAGCCGATTTTCTTTAAAAAAAATTGCATAAAATAATCGACCCTCCAATAGTCGATTTTGATTCACTAAAAAATTGCAATATGTTAATTTCATTCATTATTTTCAACACGTTAATTTCATTCATTCAGTAATAATTTCATCCATTCATTACACATTAATTTCATTCCTTCATTAACTTCATTCATTATTTTCATGACTTCATACACGTTAATTTCCTCTTGGTCAATGATTTATAATTGGTGTAAAGAATCTACGTATTTCACATGCTTTTCTTCTATGCATTTCATAAGGAATCTCTACATTTCATGCATTGGTCGTTCACTCACATGTGAATGCATCTGCATTTCTCTGTATTTCTCTATGACATTCTACTCACTCACTCTCCATTCACATGACTTTTTAGTATATATATTATAGTACAAATATTTTACATTATATATATTTTATAGTATATATAGTTAAAGTATATATATTTTATAGTATATTTAGTTATAGTATATATGGTTATAATATATTTGGTTATAGTATATATAGTTATAATATATATATTTTATAGTATATATAGTTGTGATGTTTATTTTTGGAAGTAATATATATTATGTACTAATAATTTGGAGTTTTAAAAAAATGTAATGTATGTCTACATTACTTTAATTTATGATAATATTAATCTACAATAATTACTAAATTAAATAATAGGTTCTAGGATAATGCATAATAAAGGGTGCATACTAAATTACTAATACTTACATGTATTCTATTCAATATTTTAACATATAACACTTTTATCAAAACCCTCCAAAACTTAACAGTTTTTCTCAATTTTCGGTGAAGCATTGTGTAAAAGTACTTTGTGTAAGACTAAACACATACATTGTAAGACTTGGAATATATTCTTGTTCAATTGAAATGGTATTTGTCTTATTCACACCCATGTTCTTCTTCACGGGTAAGGCCTTTGATAAAGTCTAGTTTTTTAAGTGTGTTATGTATTAATTAATTTACATAAGTGTATAATGTGTGGTAAGTTATCATCTTATAAGTCTTCATTTAAGTAATTGACATATCAATAGAATCACATAATAAAAATAAAGAATAAAACATAAATTACTGATTATCGAAAGGTTGTCTAGAACTGTCACCAAGTTCTCTAGATCGTAGAGGACATGTCTTCCTATTATGCCTCTCAGTTCTACATCATCCATATTTTTTAATTTGTTCAACATGAACTTCATTCATCTCATTATGAATGCATGTAGTCTTCGGTCTTCCACTTCTTTTCCTATGCATAACAGGATTACGAATGAATGTTGGACCTGAATAAGCGAGTCAATATTCTTCATTACCAATTGGTTGAAACTCACATCCATATGCATTAAGAAGATTATCCAGCCGGTAAATTGGTGAGATAAATTGGTCGCAATCCAAAGACAATGGAGCACATGCTGCAATTGCATGAGAGCATGTCTATCTCAATGATTGAAATTCTCCACAATCACACTAACTATCGGCTAGTTTATTAGTGTAAACCTTCACTTGGTGACCACCAGATCTAGATACAACTTCAATCTCAGAGACTCTGGTCTTCCGTGAAAAAGTACGAACTAGTTAACAAGTAGATTGTCGCTTATTTTCTTTAATCACTTTTGTCAACTCTTCACAATATATATGCCATACCCTAATCATGTTAGAAGCTTCATTTTGATGTTGAATGAACCATTCATTTAACCTATAATATGTTGCTCTCACCAGGGCTGCGATAGGAAGAGCAATAAATCCTTTCAGAATATCATTAATGCATTCTGTAAGATTTATCGTCCTATGGCCAAAACGTCTACCTTCGTTTTATGCTTGGCTCCAATTTTCTTTCGGAATCTGGTCCAACCATGCACCAACCCTCAGATGTTTTTGCCACAACAAATTCAACATTCGCTCGAACCAGGGTCGCATCAACTCATAACCTAAAAAATAAATATAAAATTATATCAATCCACAACATAAAAAATAAATATACATCAAAATATAAATAATACAAACCCATTTGTATGACTTTGTCTTTGAGATTAGAATCTCGGAATTCCTTATTGAAGTTACTAACAAGATGATGAATACAATAAATTGACTGTGGACTAGACCATCCTGTCATCCCACTTTGGAGTATAGCTAATAAACTTGTCCCTCTATATGATATGATACATATGTTTGGTTGAGGGGTAACATAAGTCTTAAGATTGTAAAAGAACCACTCATAAGCTTCTTTCATCACTCCTTCAATAATGGCAAAGGCAACTGGAAATACTGGTTTGTTTATGTCTTGTGAACTCGCTATAAGCAATGTTCCAGTATAATTCCCAATAAAAAATGTTTCATCCACTTGTATAATTGGTTTGCAATATGCAAACCCTTCAATGCATGGTTTGAAAGCCCAAAATACTCTATCCAGAATGAATCGACTAGGGTCTTCCATGCCATCTAAAATATGGTGATGTGCTTGATATTTCACAATTGTACTAGGAAAGATATATTGTACAACATTAATCCAACATAGTAACTCATTGTATGATCCTTCTCAATCACCATAAATTTTGGCAAAATTTGTTTTACAGTCCACGCCTTTCTATACGTCACTGTATAACCAAAATGACTAGCAACCTCCTTCATCGGTGCTTTAACTGGTATACTCGGATCTGCAGATACCAAAATAACAACAAGGTCTAAAATGAATGATGAATTTAATTGATTGTGATCTTGGGAAACCAACATAGATACACAACCATGTGTTTTATTAATTTTCTTAATCTCTCAAATGTCACGCTTAACGTTAAAAGAAGTGTGGATTCCCCACTCACATCTGACACCAAAATGTATACATTTGCCAATATATCTATCTTGTCTAGATTCATCAACAACATAATTGAATGAATTTTAATATGAAATTTTCTAATTGCATTTATTGTGGCAACAAACAAATCATTGTCATTATTATTTATTAAACCAGTTGTATGACCAAAATCACGACCAACTTTAGAATTTGTGTTACAAAAAGATGACGATGGAGTACTATATGTCATCCTACAAGATGAACCAACATCAAATTCGACATCCTCCTCATCACTACATATTTCAATGTCTTCTTCATCACTAAAATCGCTAACAATATCCCTTAGAATGGTCATCTACATTTAACAAAATAAGAATATTAAAAAAATTAACAACTAAATATACTTTAAAAGAATGGGATAAAATATAATTGCTTCAAGTGAGAATACTAACATCTAATCAAGTAACAATGTGTATGAGGTAAATAGCTCCAACTGAGAACAGTGTTTGAATTATAATGTTCAACAACAAAGAAAGAGTACTTCTATGCACTTGAGGAAGAAGATTCAGAAAAATAGATGGTAGATTTTATGATTTTAGGTGAAGAAGATGAGAGTGTGACTTTAATATATAAGTGAAAAGGAAGAATTGGAAATTAGATTGTCGATTTGTAATAAGAAAATAAAAAAGAAACAATGAAAAACTCCATTTATATGGATGATTTAAGAGGATTAGGGCAAAAATATATATCAATAACTTTATCATAGTGGATGATTTTGGAGTGATGAAGGCAAAAAAATTATAACAAATAAAAATCCAATATTAGTGTCGATTTAAGAGAGAGGATAAACAAAAAAAGAGTAAAACTCCTACATGTGAGTCAATTTTCATGAAGAAAGGTAAAAAACTAAAACTTCATCCTAACTATCAATTTAGGTGGGTCCAAGAGAGAGGAAAAATTAATCGAACATGTTGTAGCCGATTTTGTAAGAGTTGTACATTCAAAGTACAAAATGTGCACTATGACTGTAATTTTACATTCAAAGTACAACATGTGAGTAAATAGTCGTATAATAGTTGAAGATGATCAAAATTTGTCATTACTGACCAACCATAAGATCCATTTGATAATTATGGTGATGATAATAATAATGTTCTTCTATACTGTGGAGATCGAGTTGGAAAGTTAATACGTCTGCTGAATCTAGACAAAAGTCAACCTTAACTTACCTGGGTGATTATCTAAAAAGATACTCAAACATTCAAGTGAGTATAAGTGAAGATATGTTGAGAGAATCTAAGGATGCAATAGTGTAAGTGAAACTATTAATTTCCTTATGAGTAGTCTTCTCTATTTATAGAGGGATTGAACATAGTATATTACCTAATAAGATGTTTTAATAAAGACAAGATGTATTGCGAGGTCTGCCCCACACATGTATGGGCTACTTCATTTGTGTTGAGCAGCCCTGTCATGCTCAAGCTCTGGCTGATATAGTGTTTTATTCAGAGCGAGTCATTTTGTCGCATGCCCAGGCTACCGTAGCCATATATTAGGCATTTTCTCGCCGTACGATAGAGGCTGACTAAGTGTTCAGATGATGTGCTCAATTCTATAGCAGTATATGTGTTGGTGCAGCGGAAGCGATTGTTGCGCATCATTGACCTCAAGCAATCAAATAAAGACATAGAATAAATAGAAGAGAAGAAACAAGAGCGGCTACCAAGATATTATTAGAGAATAAGGATTACAAACCCTAGCACACCCATGGGTCCACCTGCCCATGAGGTGTTTCTATTAGGTGCTTATATCTGGTGCACATTATAAGAAGGGACCTGAGTCCAATATATAACATTGGTTACTCTATTTTATTCTAATACTAGATAATACACAATGTGAGACTAATACAATAACATATTTCAACCATTCCCAATAATATGTGACGTTCATGTGGCATGACAATCCTATATAAGAGGTCTTTGACTCTGCAGGTGCTTACTAGACCATGTCTTGTCATTGTCGTCTTTCCCTCAATTAGATGTCTCACCTGAATAATGAAGAGTTTTTATATTGTTAATAATGTAAGAGTTTTTATATTATTAATATATTAATCATGTATTGATATTTAAATAAAAAGCATTATAGATGAATGATAAATTAAATATATAAAAAAATTAGGTGGAGAGTTCATTCATGTTAAACTTATAACAACACAAATGCACCGAGTGTGAGTGATAATTACCTACTGCCACATGACAGAAACCTCAGACAGTGAGAGCCCAATCCAACGAACTGTGACACAATTGTAGGTTGCACCAACATGAATGAGACGTATCAGGGAGGGAAATATGTTAGGTATCAGTGGTTACAATACACCTAGAAGGGAGGTCGAATAGGTGTAGCGGTTAGAATATCCGCTTTTCGAAACTCAACACTTAATGTTGAATCACCCCTATTTAATCGATTAAAAGAATATGGATAATCGATTAACGGATTTGATTTAATCGATTAAAACAGAAACAATAAGCTTAGGCAGATTCGATTACTTGTCCTCTCTTCAACATTCTCATCCTCATCCTCATCCTCATCCTCATCCTCTTTCTATCCTTATCCTATCCTCATCCTATTCTAATCCTCATCCTTATCCTATCCTCATTCTCATTCTACTCCCAATCCTCTCTTCGTCCTCATCCTATCCTCATTCTGATTCTCGTCCTCATCCTATCCTCCTTCTCATTCTCGTCCTCATCCTATCCTCCTTCTTATCCTCATCTTTATCCTCATCCTCATCCTCATCCTCATCCTTCTCCTATCCTCATCCTCATCCTCATCCTATCCTCTTCCT